>NC_057805.1:475195938-475216508 GCF_018294505.1 Triticum aestivum | reverse complement strand
ATATATATATATATATATATATATATATATATATATATATATATATATATATAGCCAATGAAGAAAAACAACGGAAACAGTGAAGATTTTGCAAAGTTGAAGAACATGAACAACTGAGGAATTTCAAAACTGAGGAAAAACTCAAATTGAAGATTTTCAACTTTTGGTGGTGGCGTGACCCACCGTATAAGAATGATGATTTCAGACACCGCGTACAATTGTCGTAGGGTTCTGAGAATCAAATTCTTCGTTAATTTCTTCACACTTAGAGTGTTATTCTTCATTGATTGAAGAAAAACGTTTCTTCATGTGTTCACATCTAATCCATCAATTTTACATAAGTGTTGGGATGAGTGTCCTTTTCAAAGAACATTCGAAGATTCTAGGATATTTAGCTCACACCGCAACTTTGCTAAATCTCTTCTCATCCAAGGGCTTAGTGAAGATATCGGCTAGCTGTTCTTCAGTCTTCACATGCTCAATAGAAATGTCGCCCTTCAACACATGATCGCGAAGAAAATGATGACGAATCTGAATGTGCTTTGTCTTCGAGTGCTGAACTGGGTTGTGAGCAATCTTGATGGCACTCTCATTGTCACAGAAGAGAGGCACATTCTTCACGTTGACGCCGTAGTCCTTGAGAGTTTGCTTCATCCACAACAATTGAGCACAACAAGAACCAGCAACAATGTACTCAGCTTCAGCAGTAGACAGTGATACGCAGTTCTGTTTCTTCGAGGACCAACAGACCAAAGATCGTCCGAGGAAATAACATGTACCAGATGTTGACTTGCGGTCCACACGCTCACCAGCATAGTCAGAGTTAGAATATCCAATGAGATCAAAAGCCGAGCCCTTGGCGTACCATAATCCAAGTGTTGGTGTGTGAGCTAGATATCGAAGAATATGTTTCACAGCCTTATGGTGTGATTCCTTTGGTGTAGCTTGAAATCGGGCACACAGGCAAACACTAAGCATAATATCTGGCCTAGATGCACATAAATACAATAAAGAACCAATCATGGAGCGGTATACCTTTTGATCGAAGTCAATACCATTTTCATCAGTGCACGGATGGCCATTTGTGGGCATCGGAATTTTGACGCCATTGCAATCTTGCATGCCGAAATTCCTCAGTACATCCTTGAGGTATTTCTCCTGAGATATGAATATGCCATTGCGCTGTTGACGAATTTGAAGACCTAAGAAGAATTTCAATTCTCCCATCATAGACATTTGATATTCTTCAGTCATCATATAGGCAAATTCATCACTATAACGTTGGTCAGTACAGCCAAAGATAATATCATCAACATATATTTGGTACACAAACAATTCACCATCATAAGATTTAGTGAAAAGAGTAGGGTCGAGTGAACCGGGTTTGAAGCCTTTCTTCATGAGGAATTCCTTCAAAGTATCATACCATGCCCGAGGGGCCTGCTTGAGGCCATAGAGGGCCTTATTGAGTTTGAAGACTTTGTCAGGATGCTTTGAATCTTCAAAACCTGGGGGTTGAGCAACATATACTTCTTCCTCAAGCTTACCGTTGAGGAATGCACTTTTCACATCCATTTGATATAAAGTGATATCATGATGGTTAGCATAAGCAAGTAATATGCGAATAGCTTCAAGTCTGGCAACAAGTGCAAAAGTTTCATCGAAATCAATTCCTTCAACCTGTGTTTAGCCTTGAGCTACAAGCCGTGCCTTATTCCTCACCACAAGGCCATTTTCATTTTGCATGTTGCGGTAGATCCACTTTGTGCCAATGATATTGTGCTTGCTAGGATCTGGACGTTTAACCAGCTCCCAGACGTTGTTGAGTTCGAACTGATGTAATTCTTCTTGCATGGCCTGAATCCACTCAGGCTCCAGAAATGCTTCATCTACCTTAGTGGGCTCTGTGATAGAGACAAAGGCATAGTGCCCACAAAAGTTAGATAAATGTGAAGTTTTTGAGCGTGTGAGAGGACCTGGTGCTTCAATGTCATCGATGATCTTTTCAACTTGCACTTCTTTTGCAACGCGAGGATGAGGAGGTTTTCGTCGAGGAATTTGATCAGCATTTTCTTCAGCACCATTTTCTTCAGCATTTTCTTCAGGTGCATTAGCTCGATGTTCTTCTCGTTGTGTAATGAATTCTTCAGCAGATTCTTCGGTAGGAATGACATCCTCAGTAGCCTTGAACTTGATAGTTTCCTCAGGTGCTGGTTCATCTATCACAGAGGGTAGGTGCTCTCTTTGCGAGCCATTCATTTCATCGAACCGCACATCTACAGCTTCAACAACCTTGTGAAGAACGTTGTTGAAGACTCTGTAGGTGTGCGAGTCCTTTCCGTAACCAAGCATAAAACCTGCATGTGCTTTCGGTGCAAATTTAGCATTGTGATGAGGATCTCTAATCCAACATTTAGCACCGAAGACTTTGAAATAACTCACATTGGGTTTCTTGTCAGTGAGGAGTTCATAGGCAGTCTTCTTGAAGAATTTGTGAAGATATACCCTGTTGATGATGTGGCATGCAGTATAAATTGCCTCAATCCAGAAGTGACGAGGCGTCTTGTACTCATCAAGCATAGTGCGTGCCATCTCAACGAGAGTTCTGTTCTTGCGCTCCACGACGCCATTCTGCTGAGGAGTGTAAGGAGCAGATAACTCATGAGTAATACCAAGTTCATCAAGATAGTCATCAAGACCAGAATTCTTGAACTCAGTTCCATTGTCACTTCTGATGTGCTTGATCATCACACCAAAGTTGGTTGAAGCCCTCGAGGAAAATCGTTTGAAGACTTCCTGCACTTCATGTTTGTAAGTGACAATATGTACCCATGTGTAACGAGAGTAATCATCAACAATAACAAAGCCATAGAGAGATGCGTCATTTGTGACTGCTGAGTAATGGTTAGGACCGAAGAGATCCATATGAAGCAATTCAAATGGTCGAGTAGTGGTCATGATAGTCTTCGCTGGATGCTTAGCCTTGGTCATCTTTCCAGCTTCACAGGCTCCGCATAAGTGATCCTTGAGGAATTTGACATTCTCAATGCCAATGACGTGCTTCTTCTTCGCAAGCATGTGCAAATTCCTCATGCCTGCATGACCAAGTCATCGATGCCATAGCCAGCCTTCTGAAGCTTTTGCAAGTAGGCACACGGCTGGTTGCGGTCTTGTAGAGAAATCAACAATATACAAGTCTCCTCTCTTAAAGCCTTCGAAGACTTTGGAATTGTCAGCTTCCATAACCACAACACAACGATACTTGCCAAAGACAACAACCATATCAAGATCACAAAGCATTGAGACAAACATGAGGTTGTATCCTGAGGACTCGACAAGCATGACTTTGTCCATGTATCGATCCTTTGTGATCGCAACCTTACCTAGACCCAATACCTGACTTTTGCCTTTGTCAGCGAAGATGATATGCTTCAGATGCGATGGTGATAAGGGAGCATCCATCAATAGATTCTTGTCACCAGTCATGTGATTTGTACATCCACTATCGAGGACCCACTCAGTGGCTTTGGGTTGATCATCCTACAGATGAATTAGTGCAACTTACGAACTTCATATACTTCATAAGTGAAGAATATGACATCACAATTCATCAGACCAATTTCATCAAGCAATGCAACAGTTAAAACAATATGAGGACGTGAGAAATGAAAGTTCATTTCTTCATGATTAGCCTGCGTCCTTTCAGGCACTTTTCAGGTCTCCAGCAAATTCTTCAGACGTTTAAGTACGTCTGTTGACCTGACCCTTCATAAAAGATTAGTTCTTTTTCTTCACCACCCACATCTGAAGGGGTGGCAAAGAGTTCATCACTCTGCGAGCTCCATACAAGAAAGGTGGCATAGAAGCCAATCCATTTCGTTTCACATAAAAGGAGTTAGGGTAAGCATATGAATAAGCAGAGAAATTCTTCGAAGACTTATGAACATAATGATTAGAAGAATGATGCTCATATTCATAGCCCTTAGCTCTTCCCTGCGAATCAGAGTTGTTAGCACGATGATGTTCATATGAGGACTTTGATCCTTTTGAGGAATATGATCCACGTGAGGAATTCGATCCATATGAGGACTTGGATCCATGTGAAGAATTTGATCTGGGGTTCCTATTCTTCACAGGTGGTGTCATGAGGACATTCACCTGAAGACTTTCAAGGCACCTTTTGGGAACCCAGATTTTCTTCATAGGAGAACCATTCCTACAGTTAGTGCCAACATATCTAGCAAATACGTCACCATTCTGATTTTTAAACAGTTTATAGTTGGAGTCAAATGACTCATCAGAAGAATGAGAAGATTCACATGTAAAGCCAGATAAATTAGATGGATCAACTGGAGGTCCCTTTGCAGCAACCCATGAGGTTTTGGGGTACTGCTCAGGCTTCCAATATGTACCATCAGCATTGAGTTTCCTCTCAAAGGCAATACCCTCTTTCCTAGGGTTCCTGTTGAGGATCTGCTTTTTAAGCACATCACAAAGAGTCTGATGCACTTTGAGGCTTTTGTACATGCCTATCATGTACAATTCCTTCAGCCCTGCATCGTCAGTGATACTAGCAATGTCCTCAGATGAGGAATTAGTGATAGCAGAGACAGTTGAAGAATTTGTAGCATTAGAAGCATTTGAACATTCAGGTGAAGAATTAGCAGATTCACATTCAATGCATTTCAAACATGGAGGAACAAATTCTTCCTGAGCAGCGCTGATTTGTTGAGCAAGTAATGAATCGCGCTCCTTCTGAAGATCTTCATAACTCACTCTTAGCTTCTCAAGATCTTGCTTTCTCTGAAGAAATTCATAAGAAAGCTTCTCATGATCAGATAAGAGAGTGTTATGATGACCTTGAAGGTTGTCAAATCTAGACTGAAGTCTCTGAAGATTTTCAGTCAAGGTTTTAGTGCGATCCATTTCTTCACCCAACATATCATCACTTTTATCTAGCATGTTTTGAACCTTTTCCAAGGCCTTTTGTTGTTTAGTGGCAATACAAACAAGCTTGGTATAGCTAGGTCCAAAATCATCATCAGATTCATCATCACTAGACTCGGATGAGGAACATTCGGTTACCTTGGCACCTTTTGCCATGAGGCATGGTGCAGAAGATGATGGTTCAGGTTCGAAAGTCATCGTTTTGAGTGATTCCTTGAAATCCTCAAACCAGGGATCATGACAAGTTCAATGACCTTCATAGACGTCAGAGATTCGGTCCCACATAAGCTTCGCATTGCAAAGATGCATAATGCGCCTGAATTCATCTCTGGATAGGCAGGAACAGATGATATCCTTTGCCATGATGTCAAGTCGAGTGTACTTGCGAATATCATCAGTGTCCGCCATCTTGCATAGATCGGTAAGACCAATCTCAGTGACGGTCCACAACTCGCTGTTCATTGCCATGAGGCGCTTCCTCATCATGGCCTTCCACTTGGGATAATCATGACCGTCAAAGATGGGGCATGTCACTTTCTTCATACCTGCGGTCGACATAACTAAAACTCCAGGCGGTTAAACAAAAATCACACAGAACAAGGGAGTACCTTGCTCTGATACCAATTGAAAGTGCGTTATATCGACTAGAGGGGGGGGGTGAATAGGCGATTTTTATGAATTCTTCGCTGAGGAATTTGCGGGTGAGGAAATTCCTTCGCGAAGAACTACTTGCAGCAGAATAAGTACTCAGAAGTAAACATAACCGAATACAAGCATGGTCATCATGATGAAATGAAGACAAGCACAAAGTACAGAAAGCGTAATCACAGGATAGCACAGGATGAAGACAAACAGACTGAAGAAATTGAACTGAGGAAATTGAGAAAGTCTTTAGTCAAAGTCTTCAAACACAGATATGACAAGCACACAACACAACAATGAGGAAATGAAAGAGTTGAGGAAATAGAACCAGTAAGCTCGGTGAAGACAATGATTTGGTAGACCAGTTCCAACTGCTATCTCAGTTGTACATCTGGTTGGAGCGGCTAGGTATTTAAACCTGAGGACATACAGTCCCGGACACCCAGTCCTGAACACACAGTCCAGGACACCAAGTCCTCACCGTATTCTCCTTGAGCTAAGGTCACACAGACCTCGCCCAATCACTCGTGGTAAGTCTTCAGGTGACTTCCGAACCTTCACAAACTCGGTCACTCGGTGATCCACAATTGCTCTTGGATGCTCTAGACCATGACGCCTAACCGTCTGGAAGAAGCACAGTCTTCAAAGGTAACAAGCGTCGGATCCACGCAGGATCAATCTCTTCAGTGATGCTCAATCACTTTGGGTTTGTACGTGTTTGGGTTTGGGTTTTCCTCACTTGATGATTTTCGCTCAAAGTCCTCGGAGGATGGGATGCTCTCAAATGACAAATGTCAGTTTCTCTCGGAGCAGCCAACCAGCTAGTGGTTGTAGGGGGCGGCTATTTATAGCCTAGGGAGCAGCCCGTCATGATAAGACATAAATGCCCTTCAATGATATGACCGTTAGTTGGGTAGATATTTTGGGACAGCTGGCGCATAGCACAGCAACGGTCGGAAATTTGAGTATCAAATTCCTCAGGGCTATCATGTTCCTCACTGTGTAGGCAATCCGCACTGGTGAATTCCTGTTGGAAATATGCCCTAGAGGCAATAATAAAATGGTTATTATTATATTTCCTTGTTCATGATAATTGTCTATTGTTCATGCTATAATTGTGTTATCCGGAAATCGTAATACATGTGTGAATACATAGACCACAACATGTCCCTAGCGAGCCTCTAGTTGACTAGCTCGTTGATCAATAGATGGTTATGGTTTCCTGACCATGGACATTGGATGTCATTGATAACGGGATCACATCATTAGGAGAATGATGTGATGGACAAGACCCAATCCTAAGCATAGCACTAGATCGTGTAGTTCGTTTGCTACAGCTTTTCTAATGTCAAATATCATTTCCTTAGACCATGAGATCGTGCAACTCCCGGATGCCGTAGGAATGCTTTGGGTGTACCAAACGTCACAACGTAACTGGGTGACTATAAAGGTGCACTACAGGTACCTCTGAAAGTGTCTGTTGGGTTGGCACGGATCGAGACTGGGATTTGTCACTCCGTATGACGGAGAGGTATCTCTGGGCCCACTCGATAATGCATCATCATACTGAGCTCGATGTGACCAAGTAGTTGGTCACGAGATCATGCATTACGGAGCGAGTAAAGTGACTTGCTGGTAACGAGATTGAACGAGGTATTGGGATACCGACGATCGAATCTCGGGCAAGTAACATACCGATTGACAAAGGGAATTGTATACGGGATTGCTTGAATCCTCGACATCATGGTTCATCCGATGAGATCATCGTGGAACGTGTGGGAGCCAACATGGGTATCCAGATCCCGCTGTTGGTTATTGGCTAGAGAGGTGTCTCGATCATGTCTGCATGATTCCCGAACCCGTAGGGTCTACACACTTAAGGTTCGATGACGCTAGGGTTATAAGGAAGGTTTGTATGTGATTACCGAATGTTGTTCGGAGTCCCGGATGAGATCCCGTACGTCACGAGGAGTTCCGGAGGTGAAGATTTATATATGGGAAGTCATCATACGGTCACCGGAAATATTCGGCGGTATACCGGTATTGTACCGGGACCACCGGAGGGGTTTCGGGGGTCCACCGGGAGGGTCCACCTGCCCCAGAGGGCCTTATGGGCTGTAGGTGGAAGCGAACCAGCCCCTAAGTGGGCTGGGCGCCATCCCCCCTAGGGCCCATGCGCCTAGGGTTTGGGGGAACCCTAAAAGGGGGCGCCCCCTTGCTTGGAGGGCAAGCCCGCTCCCCCTTGGCCGCCGCCCCCCTTCTAGATCTCATATAGAGGGGTCAGCCCCCTTTCCCCTTCTCCCTATAAATAGAGGGGTGGAGGGAGGGCTGCAACACCACATCCAAGGCGCAGCCCCTCCCCTCCCCAACACCTCTCCTCCTCCGCGTGAGATTGGCGAAGCCCTGCCGGAGAACTGCCACTCCACCACCACCACGCCGTTGTGCTGTTGTTGGAGCCTTCTTCCTCGACCTCTCCCTCCTCCTTGCTGGGTCAAGGCGCGGGATACGTCACCTGGCTGCACGTGTGTTGAACGCGGAGGCACTGTTGTTCGGTGCTTGGATCGGATTCTGCCGCAATCTGAATCGCTACGTGTACGACTCCTCCATACGCATTCTTGCAATGCTTCCGCATCGCGATCTTCAAAGGTATGAAGATGCACTCCCCTCTCGTTGCTAGTAAACTCCATAGATTGATCTTGGTGATGTGTAGAAAATTTTAATTTCTGCAACGATCCCCAACAGTGGCATCATGTGCTAGGTCTATGCGTAGTTTCTATGCACGAGTAGAACACAAGTTGTTGTGGGCGTCGATTTTGTCAATTTACTTGCCGTTACTAGTCTTATCTTGATTCGGCGGCATCGTGGGATGAAGCGGCCCGGACCGACCTTACACGTACGCTTACGTGAGACAGGTTCCACCGACTGACATGCACTAGTTGCATAAGGTGGCTAGCGGGTGTCTGTCTCTCCCACTTTAGTCGGATCGGATTCGATGAAAAGGGTCCTTATGAAGGGTAAATAGAAATTGGCATATCACGTTGTGGTTTTGGCGTAGGTAAGAAACGTTCTTGCTAGAAACTTATAGCAGCCACGTAAAAAATTGCAACAACAATTAGAGGACGTCTAACTTGTTTTTGCAGCAAGTGTCATGTGATGTGACATGGCCAGAAGGATGTGATGAATGATATATGTGATGTATGAGATTGATCATGTTCTTGTAATAGGAATCACGACTTGCATGTCGATGAGTATGACAACCGGCAGGAGCCATAGGAGTTGTCTTAATTTATTCATGACATGCGTGTCAACTGGAACGTCATGTAATTACTTTACTTTATTGCTAACCGTTAGCCATAGTAGTAGAAGTAATAGTTGGCGAGACAACTTCATGAAGACACGATGATGGAGATCATGATGATGGAGATCATGGTGTCATGCCGGTGACGATGATGATCATGGCGCCCCGAAGATGGAGATCAAAAGGAGCAAAATGATATTGGCCATATCATGTCACTATTTGATTGCATGTGATGTTTATCATGTTTTACATCTTATTTGCTTAGAACGACGGTAGCATAAATAAGATGATCGCTCGCTAAAATTTCAAGAAAGTGTTCCCCCTAACTGTGCACCATTGAGAAGGTTCGTTGTTCCGAAGCACCACGTGATGATCGGGTGTGATAGGTTCTAACGTTCGCATACAATGGGTGTAAGCCAGATTTACACACGCAATACACTTAGGTTGACTTGACGAGCCTAGCATGTACAGACATGGCCTCGGAACACAAGAGACCGAAAGGTCGAGCATGAGTCGTATAGCAGATACGATCAACATGAAGATGTTCACCGATGATGACTATCCGTCTCACGTGATGATCGGACACGGCCTAGTTGACTCGGATCATGTATCACTTAGATGACTATAGGGATGTCTGTCTGAGTAGGAGTTCATTAATAATTTGATTAGATGAACTTAATTATCATGAACTTAGTCTAAAACCTTTACAATATGTCTTGTAGATCAAATGGCCCACGCTAATGTCAACCTCAACTTCAACGCGTTCCTAGAGAAAACCAAGCCGGAAGACGATGGTAGCAACTATACGGACTGGGTCCGGAACTTGAGGATCATCCTCATAGCTGCCAAGAAAGCATATGTCCTGGAAGCACCGCTAGGTGAAGCACCCATCCCAGCAAACCAAGACGTTATGAACGCCTGGCAAGCACGTGTTGATGACTACTCCCTGGTTCAGTGCGGCATGCTTTACAGCTTAGAATCGGGGCTCCAAAAGCGTTTTGAGCAGCACGGAGCATATGAGATGTTCCAAGAGCTGAAAATGGTTTTCCAAGCTCATGCCCGGGTCGAGAGATATGAAGTCTCCGACAAGTTCTACAGTTGTAAGATGGAGGAGAATAGTTCTGTCAGCGAGCACATACTCAAAATGTCTGGGTTACACAATTGCTTATCTCAGCTGGGAGTTAATCTCCCGGATGACGCGGTCGTTGACAGAATCCTTCAGTCGCTCCCACCTAGCTACAAGAGCTTTGTGATGAACTTCAATATGCAGGGGATGGAAAAGACCATTCCTGAGGTATATTCAATGCTGAAATCAGCGGAGGTGGAGATCAAAAAGGAACATCAAGTGTTGATGGTCAATAAAACCACTAGTTTCAAGAAAGGCAAGGGTAAGAAGAACTTCAAGAAGGACGGCAAGGGGTTTGCCGCGCCCGGTAAGCCAGTTGCCGGGAAGAAGCCAAAGCATGGACCCAAGCCTGAGACTGAGTGCTTTTATTGCAAGGGAAACGGTCACTGGAAGCGGAACTGCCCCAAGTACTTAGCGGATAAGAAGGCCGGCAATACCAAAGGTATATGTGATATACATGTTATTGATGTGTACCTTACCAGCGCTCGTAGTAGCTCCTGGGTATTTGATACCGGTGCGGTTGCTCATATTTGTAACTCAAAACAGGAGCTGCAGAATAAGCGGAGACCGGCGAAGGACGAGGTGACGATGCGCGTCGGGAATGGTTCCATGGTCGATGTGATCGCCGTCAGCACGCTACATCTACATTTACCTACGGGATTAGTTTTAAACCTCAATAATTGTTATTTAGTGCCAGCTTTGAGCATGAACATTGTATCTGGATCTCGTTTAATGCGAGATGGCTACTCATTTAAATCTGAGAATAATGGTTGTTCTATTTATATGAGAGATATGTTTTATGGTCATGCCCCGCTGGTCAATGGTTTATTCTTATTGAATCTCGAACGTGATGTTACACATATTCATAGTGTGAATGCCAAAAGATGTAAGGTTGATAATGATAGTCCCACATACTTGTGGCACTGCCGCCTTGGTCACATTGGTGTCAAACGCATGAAGAAACTCCATGCAGATGGACTTTTGGAGTCTCTTGATTATGAATCATTTGACACGTGCGAACCATGCCTCATGGGCAAAATGACCAAGACTCCGTTCTCCGAACAATGGAGCGAGCAACCAACTTATTGGAAATCATACATACTGATGTGTGCGGTCCAATGAGCATTGAGGCTCGCGGTGGTTATCGTTATGTTCTCACCCTCACTGATGACTTAAGTAGATATGGGTATGTCTACTTAATGAAACACAAGTCTGAGATCTTTGAAAAGTTCAAGGAATTTCAGAGTGAGGTTGAGAATCAACGTGACAGGAAAATAAAGTTCTTACGATCAGATCGTGGGGGAGAATATTTGAGTCACGAATTTGGCACACACTTAAGGAAATGTGGAATTGTTTCACAACTCACGCTGCCTGGAACACCTCAGCGTAATGGTGTGTCCGAACGTTGTAATCTCACTCTATTGGACATGGTGCGATCTTGATGTCTCTTACCGACCTACCGCTATCATTTTGGGGATATGCTTTAGAGACTGCCGCATTCACTTTAAATAGGGCTCCGTCGGAATCCGTTGAGACGACACCGTATGAATCATGGTTTGGGAAGAAACCTAAGCTGTCGTTTCTGAAAGTTTGGGGATGCGATGCTTATGTCAAGAAACTTCAACCTGAAAAGCTCGAACCCAAGTCGGAAAAATGCGTCTTCATAGGATACCCTAAGGAAACTATTTGGTATACCTTCTACCTCAGATCCGAAGGCAAGATCTTTGTTGCCAAGAATGGATCCTTTCTAGAGAAAGAGTTTCTCTTGAAAGAAGTAAGTGGGAGGAAAGTGGAACTTGATGAAGTACTGCCTCTTGAACCGGAAAGTAGCGCAGCTCAAGAAAATGTTTCTGTGGTGCCTGCACCGACTAGAGAGGAAGTTAATGATGATGATCAAGGAACTTCGGATCAAGTTACTACTGAACTTCGTAGGTCCACAAGGACATGCTCCGCACCAGAGTGGTACGGCAACCCTGTCCTGGAAATCATGTTGTTATACAACGGTGAACCTTCGAACTATGAAGAAGCGATGGTGGGCCCGGATTCCGACAAATGGCTTGAAGCCATGAAATCCGAGATAGGATCCATGTATGAAAACGAAGTATGGACTTTGACTGACTTGCCCGATGATCGGCGAGCCATAGAAAATAAATAGATCTTTAAGAAGAAGACAGACGCGGATGGTAATGTGACCATCTATAAGGCTCGGCTTGTCGCTAAGGGTTATCGACAAGTTCAAGGGGTTGATTACGATGAGACTTTCTCACCCATAGCGAAGCTGAAGTCCGTCCGAATCATGTTAGCAATTGCCGCGTTCTATGATTATGAGATATGGCAAATGGACGTCAAAACGGCATTCCTTAATGGTTTCCTTAAGGAAGAATTGTATATGATGCAGCCAGAAGGTTTTGTCGATCCTAAGAATGCTGACAAGGTGTGCAAGCTCCAACGCTCAATCTATGGGCTGGTGCAAGCATCTCGGAGTTGGAACATTCGCTTTGATGAGATGATCAAAGCGTTTGGGTTTACGCAGACTTATGGAGAAGCCTGTGTTTACAAGGAAGTGACTGGGAGCTCTGTAGCGTTTCTCATATTATATGTGGATGACATACTGTTGATGGGAAATGATATAGAATTCTTGGAAAGCATAAAGGCCTACTTGAATAAGTGTTTTTCAATGAAGGACCTTGGAGAAGCTGCTTATATATTAGGCATCAAGATCTATAGAGATAGATCGAGACGCCTCATTGGTCTTTCAGAAAGCACATACCTTGACAAGATATTGAAGAAGTTCAATATGGATCAGTCCAAGAAGGGGTTCTTGCCTGTATTGCAAGGTGTGAGATTGAGCACGGCTCAATGCCCGACCACGGCAGAAGATAGAGAAAAGATGAGTGTCATCCCCTATGCCTCGGCCATAGGGTCTATTATGTATGCCATGTTGTGTACCAGGCCTGATGTGAACCTTGCCGTAAGTTTGGTAGGAAGGTACCAAAGTAATCCGGCATGGAACACTAGACAGCGGTCAAGAATATCCTGAAGTACCTAAAAAGGACTAAGGATATGTTTCTCGTTTATGGAGGTGACGAAGAGCTCGTCGTAAAGGGTTACGTCGATGCTAGCTTCGACACAGATCTGGATGACTCTAAGTCACAAACCGGATACGTGTATATTTTGAATGGTGGGGCAGTCAGCTGGTGCAGTTGCAAGCAAAGCGTCGTGGCGGGATCTACATGTGAAGCGGAGTACATGGTAGCCTCGGAGGCAGCGCATGAAGCAATCTCGATGAAGGAGTTCATTACCGACCTAGGAGTTATTCCCAATGCGTCGGGCCCGATGACTCTCTTCTGTGACAACACTGGAGCTATTGCCCTGGCCAAGGAGCCCATGTTTCACAAGAAGACCAGGCATATCAAGCGTCGCTTCAACTCCATTCGTGAAAATGTTCAAGATGGAGACATAGATATTTGTAAAGTGCATACGGACCTGAATGTCGCTGATCCGTTGACAAAACCTCTTCCACGAGCAAAACATGATCAACACCAGAACTCTATGGGTGTTCCATTCATCACAATGTAACTAGATTATTGACTCTAGTGCAAGTGGGAGACTGTTGGAAATATGCCCTAGAGGCAATAATAAAATGGTTATTATTATATTTCATTGTTCATGATAATTGTCTATTGTTCATGCTATAATTGTGTTATCCGGAAATCGTAATACATGTGTGAATACATACACCACAACATGTCCCTAGTGAGCCTCTAGTTGACTAGCTCGTTGATCAATAGATGGTTACGGTTTCCTGACCATGGACATTGGATGTCATTGATAACGGGATCACATCATTAGGAGAATGATGTGATGGACAAGACCCAATCCTAAGCATAGCACTAGATCGTGTAGTTCGTTTGCTAAATCTTTTCTAATGTCAAGTATCCTTTCCTTAGACCATGAGATTGTGCAACTCTCGGATGCCGTAGGAATGCTTTGGGTGTACCAAACGTCACAACGTAACTGGGTGACTATAAAGGTGCACTACAGGTACCTCCGAAAGTGTCTGTTGGGTTGGCACGGATCGAGACTGGGATTTGTCACTCCGTATGACGGAGAGGTATCTCTGGGCCCACTCGGTAATGCATCATCATAATGAGCTCGATGTGACCAAGTAGTTGGTCACGGGATCATGCATTACGGAACGAGTAAAGTGACTTGCCGGTAACGAGATTGAACGAGGTATTGGGATACCGACGATCGAATCTCGGGCAAGTAACGTACCGATTGACAAAGGGAATTGTATACGGGATTGCTTGAATCCTTGACATTGTGGTTCATCCGATGAGATCATCATGGAACGTGTGGGAGCCAACATGGGTATCCAGATCCCGCTGTTGGTTATTGGCTAGAGAGGTGTCTCGGTCATGTTTGCATGATTCCCGAACCCGTAGGGTCTACACACTTAAGGTTCGATGATGCTAGGGTTATAAGCAAGGTTTGTATGTGATTACTGAATGTTGTTCGGAGTCCCGGATGAGATCCCGGACATCACGAGGAGTTCCGGATTGGTCCGGAGGTGAAGATTTATATATGGGAAGTCATCATACAGTCACCGGAAATATTCGAGGGTATACCGGTATTGTACCGGGACCACCGGAGGGGTTCCGGGGGTCCACCGGGAGGGTCCACCTGCCCCGGAGGGCCTTATGGGCTGTAGGTGGAAGGGAACCAGCCCCTAAGTGGGCTGGGCGCCATCCCCCCTAGGGCCCATGCGCCTAGGGTTTGGGGGAACCCTAAAAGGAGGCGCCCCCTTGCTTGGGGGGCAAGCCCCCTCCCCCTTGGCCGCCGCCCCCCTTCTAGATCTCATCTAGAGGGGCCGGACCCCTTTCCCCTTCTCCCTATAAATAGAGGGGTGGAGGGAGGGCTGCAACACCACATCCAAGGCGCAGCCCCTCCCCTCCCCAACACCTCTCCTCCTCCGCGTGAGTATGGCGAAGCCGTGCCGGAGAACTGCCACTCCACCACCACCACGCCGGCATGCTGCTGTTGGAGCCTTCTTCCTCAACCTCTCCCTCCTCCTTTCTGGATCAAGGCGCAGGATACGTCACCAGGCTGCACGTGTGTTGAACGCGGAGGCACCGTTGTTCGGTGCTTGGATCGGATTCTACCGCGATCTAAATCGCTACGTGTACGACTCCTCCAACCGCGTTCTTGCAATGCTTCCGCATCGCGATCTTCAAAGGTATGAAGATGCACTCCCCTCTCGTTGCTAGTAAACTCCATAGATTGATCTTGGTGATGCGTAGAAAATTTTAATTTCTGCAACGATCCCCAACAATTCCTAACTCCTCAGTCAGAACAAATTCCTCAGAGACCAGAAGAACTTAGTCTCTCTCACTGAAGAATATGACTGGACTGTATGAGATTTCCAATGGCTTCACTCGAAGGGATTGGTAGGTGTAGGATTTTGAGTTGAGCATCACATGGAAATTTTTCCTTAGTATTTCCTCGACCCCCTTTAACAGTACGGTGTTTCCTATGACTCAAGAAAGAGAAAATGAAACTACGAAAACAAAAGTCTTCACGCTTCATGTTCCTCAAACGAATACCAGTCTTCAAGGTCACACCAATTTCTTCACTTTCAGAGTCTTAAGAAAGTCTTCAGAAATCCAAAGTCTTCAGTCGAAGAACTTCATTTTTAGGGGTCGACTTTCTCTGTAAATATCAAACTCCTCATAGACTTATAGACCTGTGTACACTCATAAACACATTAGTCCCTTAACCTATAAGTCTTCAATACACCAAAATCACTACGGGGCACTAGATGCACTTACATCAGTGAAGAATACATGCTCGCCGAAGAAATCATTAGCCTTGAATTTTTGCTTCCTTGAGGATGGATCCTTTGGCTTGGGCGGAGGAGTGTCAGTTAGTTGCATGACAACCTCAGGAATCGCAATCTCAGGTTCTTTACGCTGAGGAATTTCTGGTTCCTCTTCAGTGGCAGTCTGGGTCTTCAATTCTTCATTTTCATTTTCTTCAGCACTAGTGGCTGGAACTTGTTCATGAGCTTCATCAGATCCCATTTGAACTGTAGTTGCCGAGGACTGAGGAATTTGTTGCAATGGAGTGAAGAGTGGAGAGTTGGGGTGCTGACTTTCCCAGAAGTCATCATTCATCACTGGTGTGGTACAGCCAATGTCCACATCTTCATCTTCCATTTCTTCAACGCCAGCCTCTTCAGCAGTAAACTGAGGCATAGGCGAGGAAACTGTGGGGGTTGAAGGGATTTTATCCACTTCAATTTCTTCATCCATCAGCTCTGACGAAGCAGCAGAAGGATTTTCTTCATCAGATCCGCTAGGGATCACATATTCTTCATCAAAAGGGACGATTTCCTTTGATGGCATGGAGGAAACTGGAACAGCATCAATTGGATTAGCAAATGAGCTTGTCAATTTCTTCATCTTCTTCGATGCTAAAGAATCTGAAGGAGCTGATGCGTTCCTTTTCTTCACTGCTGCACGCTCTGCAGCCTTGGTCTTCTTCACATCTGATGCAGATGGAAGGATTAGAGTTGGAGTAGGCGCGGGAGGAGCAGCGGAATGTGGTTGATTTTCTTCAGGTACAACTGATGCAGTTGCCCTGACTTCTTCATTTTCTTCAGGTACTTAAGTACATCTGGAGACCTGACCCTGCATAAAAGATTAGTTCTTTTTCTTCACCACCCACATCTGAAGGGGTGGCAAAGAGTTCATCACTCTGCGAGCTCCATACGAGAAAGGTGGCATAGAAGCCAATCCATTTTGTTTCACATAAGAGGAGTTAGGGTAAGCATATGAATAAGCAGAGAAATTCTTCGAAGACTTATGAACATAATGATTAGAAGAATAATGCTCATATTCATAGCCCTTAGCTCTTCCATGCGAAACAGAGTTGTTAGCACGATGATGTTCATATGAGGACTTTGATCCTTTTGAGGAATATGATCCACGTGAGGAATTCGATCCGTATGAGGACTTGGATCCATATGAAGAATTTGATCAGGGGTTCCTATTCTTCACAGGTGGTGTCATGAGGACATTCACTTGAAGACTTTCAAGGCACCTTTTGGGAACCCAGATTTTCTTCATAGGAGAACCATTCCTACAGTTAGTGCCAACATATCTAGCAAATACTTCACCATTCTGATTTTTAAACAGTTTATAGTTGGAGTCAAATGACTCATCAGAAGAATGAGAAGATTCACATGTAAAGCCAGATAAATTAGATGGATCAACTGGAGGTCCCTTTGCAGCAACCCATGAGGTTTTGGGGTACTGCTCAGGCTTCCAATATGTACCATCAGCATTGAGTTTCCTCTCAAAGGCAATACCCTCTTTCCTAGGGTTCCTGTTGAGGATCTGCTTTTTAAGCACATCACAAAGAGTTTGATGCCCTTTGAGGCTTTTGTACATGCCTGTCATGTACAATTCCTTCAGCCCTGCATCGTCAGTGATACTAGCAATGTCCTCAGATGAGGAATTAGTGATAGCAGAGACAGTTGAAGAATTTGTAGCATTAGAAGCATTTGAACATTCATGTGAAGAATTAGCAGATTCACGTTCAATGCATTTCAAACATGGAGGAACAAATTCTTCCTGAGCAGCGCTGATTTGTTGAGCAAGTAATGAATCGCGCTCCTTCTGAAGATCTTCATAACTCACTCTTAGCTTCTCAAGATCTTGCTTTCTTTGAAGAAATTCATAAGAAAGCTTCTCATGATCAGACAAGAGAGTCTTATGATGACCTTGAAGGTTGTCAAACCTAGTCTGTACTCTCTGAAGATTTTTAGTCAAGGTTTTAGTGCGATCCATTTATTCACCCAACATATCATCACTTTTGTCTAGCATGTTTTGAACCTTTTCAAAAGCCCTTTGTTGTTTCACAGCAATCTTAGTAGCTGGGCTTAAGATTTTCATCAGATTCATTCTCACTTGATTCAGAGGAGGTATATTTGAGTACCTTGGCACCCTTTGCCATGAAGCAATAGGTGGGAGCGTAGTCATCATTGCCTTCATCAGCCTTGTTGGTGAGGTCATTTTCTTCAGTATTGAAGATAGACTTGCAGACAAATGCAGTAGCGAGGGCTAGGCTCGCCACACCGGATTCGGAATCCTCAGATGCCTCCTCTTCCTCATTTTCTTCAGATTCAGCCTCAGAGTCCATTTCCTTGCCAATGAATGCCCGAGCCTTCTTGGAGCTGCTCTTCTTGTGAGATGAAGACTTTGAGG
Source organism: Triticum aestivum (assembly GCF_018294505.1). Taxonomy (NCBI): domain Eukaryota; kingdom Viridiplantae; phylum Streptophyta; class Magnoliopsida; order Poales; family Poaceae; genus Triticum; species Triticum aestivum. The sequence goes on along the minus strand of NC_057805.1, from coordinate 475,198,225 downwards.
ATTTTGATGATGAAGATTTTGAGGATTTCTTCTTTTTTTCGCATCATCAGAACTGTAATCCTTGTATTCTTCTTCTTTGATTCCTTTTCCCACTGAGGACAATCTTGAATGTAGTGTCCAGGATTCTTGCATTTGTGACAAAGCCTCTTCTTGTAGTCACTGGATGAGGAATCATTGCTCCTTGAGGGTCTTCCAAAGCGACCACGTCTTGAGAACTTCTGGAATTTCTTCACGAGCAGTGCTAGATCATGGCTCAGTTCTTCAGGATCACCAAGGCTGCTGTCAGAGTCTTCATCTTCAGACTCGGAAACTGCCTTGGCCTTCAGTGCACGTGATCTGCCATAGCTCGAACCATAGAGATCTCTCTTATCAGCAAGCTGGAACTCATGAGTATTTAGCCTCTCGAGGATATCAGCGGGATCAAGTGACTTGTAATCAGCACGCTCTTGTATCATCAATGCCAGAGTATCAAATGAGGAATCAAGCGATTTCAGCAGTTTGTTCACCACCTCATGGTTGGTGATGTCAGTGGCGCCAAGTTCTTGAAGATCATTTGAGATGTCAGTGAGGCGATCGAAGGTTTGTTGAACATTTTCATTGTCGAGTCTTTTGAAGCGGTTGAAGAGATTGCAAAGAACATCAACTCGAGAGTCACGCTGTGTTGAGACTCCTTCATTGACTTTGGACAGCCTATCCCAGATAAGCTTAGCAGTTTCCAAAGCACTCACTCTTCCATACCGTCCTTTGCTCAGATGGCCACATATGATATTCTTCGCTTGAGAATCGAGTTGCTTGAATCTCTTCACATCGGTAGCGTTCAGTGAGGGTGAGATAGAGGGAACACCATTTTCCACAACATACCAGAGATCGTTATCAATTGCCTCAAGATGCATTCGCATCTTATTCTTCCAGTAGGGGTAGTCCGTCCCATCGAAGGTAGGACACCCAGCTGAGACCTTGATCATACCTGCGGTCGACATAACTAAAACTCCAGGTGGTTAAACCAAAATCACACAGAACAAGGGAGTACCTTGCTCTGATACCAATTGAAAGTGCGTTATATCTACTAGAGGGGGGTGAATAGGCGATTTTTATGAATTCTTCACTGAGGAATTGGTGGCTGAGGAAATTCCTTAGCGAAGAACTACTTGCAGCGGAATAAGTACTCAAAAGTATGCATAGCAGAACACAAGCATGGTCATCATGATGAAATGAAGACAAGCACAGAGTACAGAAAGCGTAAACACAGGATAGCACAGGATGAAGACAAACAGACTGAAGAAATTGAACTGAGGAAATTGAGAAAGTCTTGAGTCAAAGTCTTCAAACACAGATATGAACAAGTGCACAACACAGTAATGAGGAAATGAAAGAGTTGAGGAAATAGAACCAGTAGGCTTGGTGAAGACAATGATTTGGTAGACCAGTTCCAACTGCTGTCTTAGTTGTACATCTGGTTAGGGCGGCTAGGTATTTAAACCTGAGGACACACAGTCCCGGACACCCAGTCCTCAACACGCAGTCCAGGACACTTAGTCCTCACCGTATTCCCCTTGAGCTAAGGCCACACAGACCTCGCCCAATCACTCGTGGTAAGTCTTCAAGTGACTTCCGAACCTTCACAAGCTCGGTCACTCGGTGATCCACAATTTCCTCTTGGACGCTCTAGACCATGACGCCTAACCGTCTGGAAGAAGCACAGTCTTCAAAGGTAACAAGCGTTGGATCCACGCAGGATCAATCTCTTAAGTGATGCTCAATCACTTTGGGTTTGTAGGTGTTTGGGTTTCACTACAAAAAAAGACACATCCGTGACATTTTTGGCCGAACGAATTTTTTTCTGTCATACATATGACACTTCTATGACGATAATTGTGACAAACCCGGTATCATCATAGATGTGGTGGGCTCCTACTTCTATGACAAAAAATCATGACAGAAAATGGGCTTTTCGTCCTGGGCGGGCCGGAGACGCAGCTGCATGACATTCTTTGGGCCGTCCATGACGGAAAAAACCGTGGTAGAAGCGAGGGGGAGGAAAATTTCGGGGAGTTCCCGGTTACGGTGGGAGGTCGGGGGCCGAGCGATGCGCGTTTCTCTCATACACGTACGCGCGTGTGTGCGAGGCGTTGGCTCTAACTGAACCCGAGCGAGGCGTTGGGCTCTAACTGAACCCGAGCGATTGCACTGCAGGCTACGCGTTACTGAATCCGAGCGATCGATCGATGGCTGTTAACTGAACCCGATCGAGCGATTCCTTCACTACTGCTACTAACTGAAGCCGATC
>NC_057805.1:474988417-475195338 GCF_018294505.1 Triticum aestivum | reverse complement strand
AACAGGACCCCCGTTTCGACCGTAGGAGGTCCGTTTCGTCCGTTTTGCGGTACGCCACACCCCTCCCGATCAACAGGACCCCCGTTTCGACCGTTGGAGGTCTGTTTCCTCTGTTTTGCGGTACGCCAGACCCCTCCCGATCAACAGGACCCCGTTCCGAACGTAGGAGGTCTGTTTCCTCCATTCTGCGGTACGCCAGGCCTCGTTTCCATCGCCTATTCCGTCCAAGCCCTCCCGATGAACACGACCACGGATTCCGTTCCGACCCAGCCGGTTGGCTCCCATGCGTTCCATTGCCTCCCAATGAACACGATGCATTCTGTTGCCTCCCGATGAACACGACGCATTCCGTTGCCTCCCCATGAACACGACGCATTCCGTTGCCTCCCCATGAACACGACGCATTCCGTTGTCTCCCCATGAACACGACGACGACGCTGTTTCTCCGTTCCGACCCACCCATGTACACGAGCCCTGGCCGTACGTATGCGCGAGTAGGCGTTCGAGACCCTGCCCGTATGTACACATACGTGGCCGTATTTTCTTTCTTGCACCCTGGCCGTTGTACGTACGTGTACATGCTACTTGCGCGCCTCTACTACGACACGTGCGCGCCTCTACTATGACACGTGCGCACCTCTACATCGACCAGTATGTACGTACACGTTCGCGACCAGAATGACAACGCTACGTACGCTTCGACCAGGTGGGTCCCGACTGCCAGGCACTTCCTTGCCTGCGAAGATGTAGCTGGTGGGTCCCAGCAGTCAGGGGGGAATCGTTTTGTTTTTTTGCCCGGACGCACTTCCTTGCGTGCGAAGGTGTAGCTGCTGGGTCCCAGCAGTCAGGGGGCGAATCGTTTTTTTTGCCCGGACGCACTTCCTTGCGTGCGAAGGTGTAGCTGGTGGGTCGCAGCAGTTGGGGGGCGAATCGTTTTTTTTCGGACGCACTTCCTTGCGTGCGAAGATGTAGCTGGTGGGTCCAAGCAGTCAGGGGGGCAAATTGTTTTTTTTCAGACGCACTTCCTTGCGTGCGAAGATGTAGCTCGTGGGTCCGAGCAGTCAGGGGGCGAATCATTTTTTTGCGAAATACGGTGGCTCGTCCGGTGGGTCCCCGCTGTCAGGTGGAGGAATAATTATTTTGCGCGTAATAAGGAGGCACTTCCTTGCGGCTGCCGTGGACCCAGCTGTCAGCCTCTCCACGTATAGTCCACGTTCGATGGAAGTCGTTCCTTGACCACGTTGACCATGCCGCGCCGAGAGCACCAGGGCGGTGGACGACGGTGAGGCCTAGGAAGGGGACGACACGGAGCCGGGGAAGACGCGGCAGTGGATGCACACGCAGAGAGGAGTACGAGGGTTCACTGGTTCGGCTGCGCTGTCGTCGCCGCAGAATAACAGGGTGTGTGGGTGAGTGGTGGGATGGCCTGGCCAGTGGTGGGAGTAGTAGGGGGCGGTGAGGCCTCCGCGGCAGCACAGCCGGCCACGGGAGGCAGGAGCAGGCGGCACGACTGGCGCTGCTTTGGGCGGTTGGAGCAAGAAGACCAGAGGTTGAAGAAGCACGATGGCCGTTGGATGGACATCGTACGGTCACTGCAGCTAGAATCGTTTATATTGACTAAGTTGACAAAGCCCTTGGTACGTCAACTTAGTAGGCCCACAGGTCAGCTTCCGAAACGGTGCGCCCCAGATGTCACGGGGAGGAATCATTTTTTGGGCGGGTGAAGCTAGAATATCCGAGATTGAAGAAGAAGCACGGCATCCGTTGGATGGACATCCAACGGCCACTGCTGCTAGAACCGTGTGTTGACTATAAGTTGACAAAGCCTTGCATACGCGTCAACTCTGTTTCTTAGGGGACGCGTCAACTTAGTAAGGCCAGAAGTGTGTGGCAGAGAACTTATAGCCCATTTGAGATTTGTAAGAATGTGTAGCCCATTTTTGAATTTAATGGAATTTACTACAACCCATTTACAGTTTGTTAAAAGTACAGCCCATTTCAACCAACCGTTCAAAACAGAATTCAATAAAATTTCCCACATTTTGATGGGATCCGAAATATTTTTATCCCGAAATTTCTAGTCAGATTAAATACAATTTCAATATAAATTTATATTACGTAAAAATCCAACGAAACATTGCGCTCGCAACAATTAATGAAATTAAAATTTTCAATATCCAAAAATAATATTTTATAAAGTAATCACGTGTTTGGTGCATTTTTTTTATAGTTACTGCCCAGTTTTTATAATTACATCCCATTTATTATTTCTTAAAGCCCATTTTCTTGTTAAGCCTAATGCATCCCTCCTAGGAAAGATTTGCAGCCCAGCGGGGCGGAGAATAACAACTTGACCTTGCCTGGGTATTCCTAAAAAAAAGTATAGTTGGGCTAGCCATTTTCAGCTTGAAAAAAATTAATATCTGGGCTGGATATCTGGCCTGGGCTAGACGGGCCACAGCCCGCCCAGTTAATACCTGCAGCGATGTTTTCGTTGTTGTTCAGAGGAGAAAAATTAATATCTGGGCTAAACATCGAAAGACTCTGCAGTGCTCACACCTCAAAAACACAAATACTGCTCGAGCTGCTTGGTCCCAGCTGTCGGCCGCTTCTTGTGCAATTCTCTCGTTTATTGACTACTACATAGGTTGACAATGGTGTGGGACCGTGATGTCAGGAAACCAGGAGGAAGCAAAATAAATTATAGTTATATATATATATATATATATATATATATATATATATATATATATAAAATAAGGAGGCACTTGCGTACGTGAGGCTATGGACCTGGTGGGTCCCCATTGTCATCCTCTCCAAGTAAAGTCATCTCCTCGCCCGCGCGCGCTTTCCGCCCGAAACAGTCAGCGCCGCCCGCCCCGCTTCCCAGTGCAGGCGATTGCTCCGCCTTCAAACGACACAAGTGCCGTCCGTCCGTCCATCTGCCGCCCACATTAATGATACGCGGTTGCCGAGGCGGCTACTCCGGCGCCACACGTCCGTCCCTCCGCCCGCCCACCATTGCTATATAAACTGCTGCGCCGGCCATAGCCGCAGTCATCCGCATTCGTTCCCTTTCTCCTGTCCACACCACTACTGCCCACCATGGCTTCCTCGCGCTCCAGCGCTCTTCGGGACGGGCGTACGACGGACCACAAGGAGATGGCAGCCATTGCTGCCGACCGGCTGGCCGGCAGGCAGCCGGAGGACGACGACGTCCCAATGGAGAACATGGTAGTCGACGATCCGGCGCCAACCCCCTCCTCCGCGCCATCCTCGCCGGTGCATTGCACCATGACCATAGGCGAGGCCCGTGCCCAATATATGGACAGGGTGAGGCAGATGCGTGAGGAGCAGTTCCGGGAGGTGCAGGCCGACGCCACCTACAACCACCATCTCCTCCAGGAGCACCTGCAGGCGGAGGAGCAGATCGCCGCGGAGCGGGCGGAGCAGGAGGCGCTGCTCGACTCGTACCACTCCGCCTGCAAGGGCCGCCTCGAGCGCTGGCGGTACCGCATGCGGGTGGCGGAGGCTGCGGCCGCCTACAAAGAGGCTAGCAAAGAAGGCGATGAAGCGGGCGAGGCGCTGTTTGGCGAGACCGAGGACGAGGCAGAGGACAATGCCGGCTCCGACGAGTCCCCGCTCCGCTGGCGTCGACGAGGCCCTGCTCCGCCGAGGCCCCGCGACGCCAACAACGAGGCAGAGGACACCGCCGGCTCCACTGAGGCCCCGCCCCGCCAACAACGAGGCAGAGGACATCGCCGGCTCAGCCGAGGCCCCACCCTACCGGCAACGTGGGGGAGGATTTCCAGCGCTCCTCTGAGGCGCCGCCCGCCGGCAACGAGACATAGGACATCGCCGGCTCCGCCGAGGCCCCGCCCCGCTGCCAACGAGGCCGCGCCACACAGAAAACGAGGAAGTGTAGAACACGGTAGGTCGCCGCCGCTCGGGTCCAAGTAAGGCCACCGCTGCTACCCTCCGGTTGAAGCCAAGCTAGGCGGGTTGACCATTGACGGCCGGTTAGCTTCTTGGCGGCGACGTGGAGTCGGAGAGCTGCGCTCGAGAAGAACGCTGCTTCTACTTAACTGCTGGTGCAGTTGGCTGACTGACACGTGGGCCCAACAGGCCACATGTCAGTTACGCAACTGCACCTGCAGTTAAGTCACTGAAGCTTCTGCTCGGCTCAGCGGGACACAGGTGGGTAGCTTCGGTTAATTAATTATACCTCCAGCGCACCCCTTTTTAGTTGAAGAATGTATGAAATGTAATGAAATCCGGCATGTTTATATGAAATCCGACCGTGTATGAATGAATTTATTTCGATTAGTTCGAATTCCTGTATCACTGGCATTGGATGAACATGCAAAACAATACGTACTAGCATTATTCCCAGGGTGATCACCTCGTTTGCAGCAGTTTCACATGTACTCCCTCCGGTCCTTTCTAGTCGTGCATACAAGTTTTGTCTGCAGTCAAAGTATCTCTACTTTGACCAATCTTATACAAAAAAGTATGCACTTTCACAATGTGCGAAGTAAAAAGGAATAGAAGGAGTACAAAGAGTTTGAGCAGCTTTTTAGCGTTTCTGTACATTGCAATCAAACACACAGGCCTGGCAATTCATAGAGAACATTCAAAACAATCGACGATTATGCATCTCAGCGACTCACATGTCAGAGGCAATATTTACTTCACAACTAAAGAATAAAGAAAAAATTGATCGACACTGCTGACAGCAAAGGGCGTCCCATTCGAAAATATCAAACGCATGTCTTGCTAAAATCAATGAGCAAAATTTGACAAGGTTGTCCCATTCCAAAATATCAAATGCCTACGATTGTGGAATGGGCAGGGTTTTCCATCAGTTCGAACATTGACATGGCACCTCGTGTTAAATAAACCAGCTGTTCTTTTTGTGCAGTTCCACCAAAATCAACCAAATTCGCGCGTAGCTTGTATGATTTCACCCTTATATGTTGCAACGCCTTGAACTTATCAGCACCTCCTTTCTTGTGGTGGAAATGAATGATTTGATGTATTCATGAACATTTTGTGTAGTTCCCATTGAAATCAAGCTGAGCACCCCTGTTTGCACAAATACAAAAAAATTGATTAGTATAAAGCAAACTGTACTATGAATTGAGAGTTTCAACAGGCACATACATGGTCCATGTAGAGCACACTTTTAGAAAAATGGAACTCACCAGAAAGAATCCTAGAACAACATTGTACTCGCGCATCGTAGCAAAAAAATGGAGATTTGTCAGTCCTTCTGAGCTGAAGTTAGTTTGGTCTTGTGGGGAGTAATGTAACCATCCTTCAACTACTCCTTCTGATGAGAAGATAGACAGGGCTTCTTCATCCTGGCATAATTGGAAATAGTCACTTCACGTACTCCATATTCTTCTTCAGAGGAAGATGATCCTGTTGTGCAAAGACAAGAGGACTACTAAATGCTAGCATCCCTGTTTGCTCGAAAAAAGGAAAGGAAATATTTAAAACAACACAGATGAAGCACTTCTCAAGGACAATACCACTTTTTCATGACAGTATCTAAACAGTAGCACAACACCAATAAAGATGACAAAGCTCAATCATATGGATGAAATCAGTGGGCGAGTACCAACCTTTGTCAGGAGGCTTATTGTGTAGAGCATACAAATGAAGCACTTCTCCGGAACCATCTGTTGCTATCTACGGTGGTGGCCATGCTTACTATATATTCCTCGATTAGTTTAATGTTTCCAACATCTTCTTGTGCAGTTCCACTAAAATATATGGTATCTTCAAAGAAGATCCCTGTTTGCACAAGTAGATATAATTACATATTACATTAAGAGGGGCATCAAATCAGTGGCAAAACAATTGCTCGTTCCAGCCATAGCAATAAATTAAGATGCAAAACTATATCATTACTTGTGTCATCACAGTTCTAGTGCTTCATTACAGCACCAGGAGTTGATTTTTGTTTTTCTTCCGCTTGTTCTTCCCCTTCATCACTTGGTTCAATAACAGACAAGCTTCGCCTTCAATGTAAGATTTGGCATGTCAATTAGGGAGCACAAGTATAGTACTAAACTTATTTTTCTGATGAAAGTGGAAAAATACAGGCCAGCAGTTGTGAAATATCCTTATCTTACCTCAATGGGATATTACGGTGCACATACAGATCGGAAGTCTTGTCTCCATTTGTGCAGTTCACTAAAATCAAGCAACATTATCGTACAAGTAGCACAACATATGAAAGCACACTGCAGAATCATGTGAAAGAAGGCTAGTACTGACCTCTCATGATGCGGAATTCAAACAACTCACAAGAAGAAGATCTGAACCAAATTCGCCTTAACGGATAGGAAGTAAGATCTCCTCTTGTGCAGTTCCACTAAGATCAAGCAATCAAGCAACGTTGTCGGTGTGACATTTTGGTTGAACTGCACAAAACAATAAAAGTGTTTTGTGCAGTGCAACAAAAGGTCACAATGGCAACGAGGTGAAGTAGATAACCCTGTTTACACAGAGGTGCAAAGGAAACAATTAGTGGTCAATAACGGTGGATGACACAGAAGCCAACAAAAAGAAGCATCTACCTTATCTAAATGGGAAAAAAGCAAGACAGTAGCATTTCTCAAACGGTGGCATTGATTACTATTAACATAGAGATTATATTAACAATAAAATTCGTTAAACATGTAATTTGCTTTTAATTGTGGCATTGCATCAATTTTCCAGCGGCATTATTAGAGGGTGTTTGTTTACATGGACATTTTGGTGTAGGGACTAAAGTGGCAGTCCCATCTAAACCAAGCAGGAGGGACTTTTAGGGACTAAAAGTGGGCATTTGGGACTAAAGAAAGAAGACCCCGAGGGAGTCTTTTTGGGACTTTTCCCAACAGTTGCCCCTGCCACGCATCACACCTTGTCTCTATTAGTTCATTACTAGGGGTAACATGGTCTTTTAGCATATCATTTAATAACCTCTAGTCCATGTTTAGTCCCTGGAACCAAGTAGCTAGGGACTAGGGAGTTTTTAACCAAACAGGGCCTTAGATTAACAACAGCTAATGAGTTGCACGGGACAGTGGACGCACCAGCACCTTGTGCATCTACCGATGTACTGTGGTCATGCACAGTCTGTTGCAACAAAGAACAAACAACCAAGGAGCATATTTGTGTTGGTCCCAGTTTTGTTATCTTTAGACACGTTTCCCTATGTGAGCGCAGCAAATCTAGTCCTGCTCAAACTCTACAGCCTTGTCCCTTCCTTTCCTTTTTGAACTAGTACTTTCGCCCCTTCCTTTCCTCTTTGAACCACATCCTAGATTTATGCGATACAACTTTCCCCACTACTTTCCCCCATTCCTTTCCTCTTTGAACCACGTCCTAGATTCATGCTATACAACTTTCCCCCTTCATTTCCTCTTTGAACCACGTCCTAGATTCATGCTATATACAACTTTTCCCACTACTTTTCCCCACTCCTTTCCTCTTTGAACCACGTCCTAGATTCATGGTATACATGCAGCTAGAGCAATGCATGTGGAGTAAGTAAATTATACCTTAAGGTTCTTGGGGCGTGGTTCGGTGGGCGACGGGACGGCGGCGAAGAAGAAGGGGTCGGAGGCCCTCCCGCGCCGCCGCTGGGTGGAAAGTGAACAGCTGCGCCGGTAGTCCCTCGCCGACGGCGACAGCGTTAAGCCTCCTTCCCTTCCCGGCGGACGGATCCTGCCGGCTCTTTGAGCAGCAGTGAGGGGAGAGAGAGGCCAACGAAGTCTTGTTTAGATCTGGAGAGGGCGAGAGAGTGTGAAGAGAGCAACTACAAGCGCTGAGGCTCCAGCGGGAGAGGGCGAGAGAGTGTGAAGAGAGCAACTACAAGCGCTGAGGCTCCAGCGTGTATATATATACTGGAGAGAGAGTGTGAAGCGTGCAAACCCTAGAAAACATTTTGACCAGTCAAAGAATCCTCCTGGCACAAATTATGCTCAAGTGTAGTTATCGAACCCGAGACCTCAAGTTTGATGAGCGAACAGGCTAACCAGCTACACAACCCTCCCGTTATGTTCAACGAGAGGGAAATAACCTTTTATACATTCCTGCATTCGTGTGACAAGCATGCCGTGTTTTTTTGTGTGTGTGGGAGTCATTGGGATTTCAATCATAATCGTGTCATGTGGCTTTGGTGGTAAGACTATCCACAGTGGTGCAGAAATAATGCAGCCTTAGTCACCTTACCTCTCTCCACGTAGTACGTTGGGTCCCACCAGTCAGAGGGTGAAACAAACAAATTAATAAGAAAAATTAAAAGCGCCAGCGGTGTATCTTACCTCACACATCTCGCTACTGCTCGGGAACACTGTCCAATTGATCCCTCTGTTCGCTCACGTACTATTTTAAGTGAATCCTTATTATAACATGCACACAAATTTTGGGCACTTGTATTCGACTTAAGTCAGTGTGCCACCGTATCTCGTATACTTACTACTCCCTCCGTCTAGGTGTAATAAGTCACGTTAGAAGGTGCAACGGGACCAAGGTGCGTGCGTGTGCGTGTGTGTGTGTGTGTTTAACAGCATGTGTGTGTTAGAGAGAGCGACAGATCGACCTACTCCTACAGAGAGATGTTGTGTAGTGTACGATTTTAGCCGCGAGAGTCGGTGCATCCTCTCGTTTCCGGGCGTGTCCGGTAGGGACATGCGGACAGCTGCCACGCCCGCTCCTGACCAGCCTGGCCCACCCAAAGCCCCTCCATCGCCCGCGCGCGCTTCCCGCCCGAAACGGTCAGCGCCGCTCCAAAGAATCGGTGCCGCATTCATGCCCGGGCAGAGCGGACGCGACCTCTCACTGGCGCAAGAGTGATGGTTGCTTCGTCCGTCCAACTTACTGCTGGGTCTATGTGATTTGACGGCTCATTGGTCTTTATTACTGAGGTGGTAGGACTGCTGGATGTCCCACGCTTTCGGCGAAAGGAGGTACTACTACTAGATTACAATTTTCTCCATTCTTACAGCGGAGGCGTGCAAGAGCAGTGAAAACACGCAGGCTCAGTGATTACATGGCCCACCTCACACTATCACCGTGCGACACCTAACTCTTTACATAGTACTCCCTCCGTTCCTAAATATTACTAGATGAGTCCCCGCGCGTTGCCGCGGAACAGCGGTATATCTCTCTGCGCAAAATTATCGATTTCATAGAACTAAAAAAACTCTATAACCGCATGACAAATGTGGTAGCCAAACTAAATAAACTCCCATCATCATTTAGATCATCCCACGTAAGGAAAAAAGATCAGCCAACTCCTACTGCATAATGGGATTATATTTTTCTTTTTGACATGTTAATGGGACTTAAAAGCTCACTTACATGCATGCTACCGGTGCATGCTTGCATGCAGACATGTTGATGTGATTTAAAACCCACTCACATGCATGTGCCACGGTATTTCTGCATGCTTGCATGTGGCTTAGTGCGGAGCCTCTCAACGTCTAGATCAGACGGCTATTATGGACTGATTTACTTCATCTAACGGCTACATCAATTTTGATGATGTGGCTCAAGGAGAGGATAGAGAATTCCTAGTAGTGGGGGCTAGCTATTACTAGTAGATAAGTCTTTGTAGAGATTCCACTACATACGGAACAAAATGAATGAATCTACACTTAAAATGCATCTATATACATCCGCATGTGGTTCATGGTGAAATCTCTACAAAGACTTATATTTAGGAACGGAGGAAGTACTAGTATAGTACGTACTGTAATTTATCAGCGAGATAAATTTGTACAATGCTATGAAGCTTCCAGCTTCTGTTACATGTATCTTGCGTCCAAGGTTGCCCGTTGCAACATTTCATCAAATACAAAGGAGACTAACATGCATGCTATTGCATCTCAATGATTGACAGATCATAGCAAATATGTACTCCCTCCGTTCCAAAATAAGTGTCTCAACTTTGTGCAAACTTTAGTACAAAGTTGTACTACTACTAAAGTTGACACTTATTTTGGAACAGAGGCAGCTAAAGAAAAAAACGATCCATGCAGTCCCTAGCCCTTGAACCGTGAACCCTGACCAGGCTTCAATTTGCTGGCAACGTTCGAGCTTCCTAATAAATGAAGTTTGCAACCTTTTGACCATCGGATCATTTTGTGCAGTTTCACCAAAATCGAGATGAGCATCCCTGTGGCAAAGAAATTGAAGAAGCGTGATTAGAATAAGATTACTGGGACTAGTTGATGAGACATAAACTCATCACAAATACAGTACGTAGAAGCCAGTAGAGGTATGTGCGGGGCAAAGAAGTAGAGAAATATCCACAGGGAGTGATGTGGGCAGCTGGAGCAGTGGTGCAAGCCGGCTGTAAAGGGAGTTGTACCTGAGGGACGTAGCTCAACCTTGAGGAGGGCGGCGGGAGGCGGCAACTGCCCACGTCGCGGCAGTGAGCAAGGGACGAAGGCAACCTCACCGGCTTTGTGAGAGAGAACGGCGGGGACCCCTGATCGGGACGTGCCGACAGTGGGTTTTCGCCGTCGGCGACGGCCACCGCATCTACACTAAGCATCCACCCCTTCCCCAAGCGGACGTGATCCGCCGGGATGTTAGAGATGTGGCCACAGTCGTTTTGTGCGAGAGAGTGTGAAGAGAGCAACCCCAGCAAGCAACCGTGTAGGCTGGCCCGTCCTGACTATGTATATAGTGGAGCGGTTTCCTTTTCTCTCCATATGAACCTATCATATTGCGTACGTGCCACTGAAGAAAAAAAACTTTATTTATAAATGACGCGGCACCTACTACTCGTTCTCCTATAACCTTGCGCTTGGCATCTCCAAAATATTAACCTTGCGATTGGCTCTTCGCCTCTTCGGGAAGTCGAGCAATAATGGTAGTGCAGTATATATCGTTCTGGCTATATGAGACCGAATGAATTGCTGCACGTCCACCACGTGGGCGAGGGTCGAGGGGCGAGGGAGAGTGCTACATACGGAGCAAAATGAGTGAATCTACACTCTAAAATACGTCTATATACATCAGTGTTTGGAGTATGTACTAGTAGTTCATATTGAAATCTACTAAAGGACATATATATTCCAAACAATATGATATAATCTCTATAACCAAGGTAGTAGGGACGAGGAGTAAACGGAGGGAGTAGTAAATTTTTCTCCTCGTCCTGCGAGCCACCGCGCGCATGGGCGAGGGAGCGGGCGTAAGGCGGAGCAAGCTTCACCTCATCCTGCGAGCCACCGCGCCCGTGGGCGGGGGAGACGGCGTACTAAGCAAGCTTCTCCTCGTTCTGCGAGTTGACGGGACACATCAAAAGTACTCCAGTGTATAGAGCCTTGCCTCTAAGGTAGGCCCCACATGGTTTGCCTCTTTTTTTAACATAACACGTCAAGTCGCAATTTGTTTGTTCACCCGTGGTAGACGATCCTCCCTCCACCAAGTGGACAACCAGTACACGTGCCAAATTACCACGTGGGCTGCCTTTTTCGTACAGAAATGAGCTCCACCGTGTACCCGCGCGGGTGTGGTTGGGAAAGAGACGGGAGTACGTGCGCCGTGCATGCACCTCTTCTCTTCGTGCACGTCCCCCACCTACGTGGGTGTGTGTGAGAGATACAAACCGCGTTCGTGAGTGTTTTTTGTTTTGGGGTGGGGGTGGGGTGGGGGTTGATTTCGTGAATTATTTGTGGGAATATGTGTCGATGACATCTCAAACAAAATTTTGCATGCAATGTGTGTGAAATGGAGGCCTATCCATATCATACATAGAGGGTCGGGCAATCCACGAGAAGAGAGGGAGCGGTCATAGCTATCGATAGAGTCGAAGAGAGGATCAAGTGGGTGGGTGCGAGATCGATGAAGAGAGCCATCGAAATTGTGTGTGTGTGCAAGTCAAAGATATAGGGCGACTGGCCTACCGGAACGTTAGAGGGCACATGTCAAGTTTGTGTGTGGCAGGGAGACATGACTAGAGCGCTCGATGTATCGGTGTGTGTGGGGGGGAGGGGGTGGGGGGAGGGGTAGGCAGAGGCCTAACTATAGAGGTAGAACGACTCGTATATGTGTTGAGAAGGAGAGACCCAGCTATGTCTTGAGGGAGATCGGTCGACATCCATACATAACTGAAGGACGGGAAATATGATGGGACAGAGAGAGAGAGAGAGAGAGAGGGAGAGGGAGGGAGAGGGGTAGAGTGCTGGATGGGTGATGGAGTTGCTTCTCGAAGATGGTGGGAGAGGCCTACTAGACAAACTGAGGGTGGAACTGCAATGTTATCAATAAGAGTGGGGATGTGTTTCTGTGTGTGCCTGTGCGTGATAGATCTGTCGGGACGCATCCATGGATGATGAAGGGGAACCATGTGTTTGGTAAGCAAACCTAACTAGATCGGTAGATCAATTGTTGTTTGTCGGAGGAAGGGAGAGACACAACTAATGAGGTAGATCGATTGACGTGTGGGTAAAAACGAGTTATAAGGACCTAGCTAGCTATATGTATAGCGAGAGATCGGTCGGTGTACGTCCATTTGTTAGAGGCAAATAAGGCCCAGCGAGACGGATAGACAGAGAGAATGGAGCTAGGAGGTGGTGCGAGAGGCCCAACTACTAGCTAGATAGGGGGAGGAGTGTGCGGTTGTGAGATCGATGAAAAGAGGGGCGAGAGTTTACACGTGTGTCTGACCGTATGAGAGACACGAGGCAAGGACACATAAAGGAGGAGATTGAAGGTGTGTGTGTATGTTGTAGGCAGGCATCGCTGGAGAGGTTTATCGATCGGTGTGTGTCGGAAAGGAGTTGTGGAGACTCTGGGAGAACGACCTAAAGAAAAAAATGAATGTGCCCGGTGGATAGAATGCCGAGGGAGGGGGAGGGCGAGGAGGGCGTGTGCATGCACGAGAGAAAGTTAGTGGTAGCTACAAAGGTTAGAGGATTGTGTGGGTGTAAGAGACTAACAAAGATCATAATTTGATATGAAAGCGGATTCATATATTTGAATAGGAGATCATAGTGTTTTAAACATTGCATGCATGAATATAGCGGTGATACACGTGCTGTGCACATGTTATACCATAATGTGATAATGCATGGCGTTTGCAACTCACAGCTAAATGCCGAACAATCTAAACCATACTATACATCAAACAATCTCACATTTTATTTGAATTTGTGATAATGTGTGGCGTTTGCAGCTTACAACTAAATATCGAACAATCTAAACAATACTATATATCGAACATTCTCACATTTTATTTGAATTTGTGGTAATGTGTGGTGTTTGCAACTCACATCTAAATACTTGTAGGCGTAGGGGGCGGGGCACCATACATAATGTGATAAACACATTATACATATGAGACATGGTTTAGATTATGAAGATCTAGCTAGAGCTAGAAATGTAATGTGATTTGAAATCAAAATAAAGTGGATTCAAAAAATCTAGTTCGAGTTCATATAGTACACATAGTTCATATGTAACTCGAGACTAATCATGTGGTGTGCTGTGAAGATAATACACAAACGATGGTTTAACTTGACAATAATGATGATTGTAGATCTTATTAAAACAGAGAAACGAATTCAAATGCTTTGACTTCACAACAATCATTACTGTAGATCTTATTCAAATAGAGAAACGAATTCAAATTTAGTTCATATTGAAGCGGTAGTATATACGTTTGGAATGCACTAAAACGTTCATTTGAGTAGTAGGTTGCATGCATTATACACGTAGCGAAATATTTTAATTGAACATAACATGAATTCAAAGTTTTGAATGACATTTGTAGTGCGCATTGATTTGGTACAGTACACGTTAGGCTTGTCCGGAAATTTCAACCCGCGCCTTGTTAGCCCGAAATATTTAAGATATATCTTTGTCTCGTTGTGCTCCGACAACTCCCTCCATCTCAACCCGCGCCTTGCTATTCCGAAATTACAACGCGCGCGAAAACTCCCACCTCCTGTGAAATCCCGACACGCGAAATGCCCGTGGTACCCCTGAACCGAAAGAACCGCCTCAAATCGGTGGGGGTACTTTCGTAACTTACCCCACATTTCGGACAAGCGCGTCTCTAAGCCATGGTTCCCCACTGCCATCCCATCCGCCCACCCATTCGTACACCGAGGCCGCGAAAACCCGCGACGAAACCCCACACCCTGCTCCGTCCGCCACCCAGCCGGAGCCTCTTCCCCGACGACGTCGTCCACAGCAACACCTCGACGTCCCTCATCCACCGTACCGGATGAGGATCCGTCGTCGATCTCATCGTCCCGCCGGTTCAGCCACCCCGTCCTCCACCTCCAAGGAGCTGCCCCGACGTTCCCCTCGTCTTTCGCGCCACCTCCATTCCCACACCGCCGTCTTCACCTGCACCACCGGAAGAGCATCATCATCACCGTTTCCTCGGATGAAGCTGCGGCCTAATCGGCGCCACCAAAGAGGTTGTACACTAATCGCCGCATTTTCTTCTTGATTCGATCTCACGGTGCTGCCGGCGCTCGGTCCCGAGCCGACACGGCGCGGCTCCATCCACGGCGGCGTCGCCGGCCACTTCCTCCACGGCGTCGCTCCCTCGGCGGCGACGTCCACATCAGTAGGAGCTGCTGCTGCTTTAGCTCTCGCTCGCGCTGCTGCTCTGCTCTTGCTCTCGGTCCCCTGCCTGGTCTGCTCTTGCTATTGCTCTTGCTCGCGCTGCTGCTCTCGCTCTTGCTCTTGCTTGCGATGCTGCTCCGATTTAGCTACACTTCAGTCGACTGAATCGACTTTTGGGTCAGTCGATTTTCAGGGGGTGGGGGGGCTCGCCGGGGTGAAGGAAGAACCAGCCGCAGCGGGGAGGGGGGCTCGCCGGAGAGGTACCCCACTATCTATCTTAGGGTTCAGGATGGGGGCGGTGGTCGCCGGCGGTGGCGGGGCGTTGGCGGGGCGGTGGCGTGGGGATCGCCGGAGAAAAAGCTCGGCACGGGGGGGCCTAGAGGGATGGCCGGGGCGGCGGCGGACCGGCGGTGGGGAGTGTTTTCGGGGCGGGCGGGGCGGCGCACCGCCGGCCGCGGGCGGCGGGGGGCTGCTGTTTGGCCGGTGGTGGCTGGCGGCTCAGGGGGTGGAGGTTGAAGATGAACCGCAGGCCCTTGATTTCGTATCCAACGGCTGCAAAATCGACTGACCAGAGATGAAAAAGTCAGTCGACCGACGTGTAGCCTCACCTTGCTAGTGCGTTCAGTTTCGACAGCAAAATTCAGTTTCGACAGCAAAATTCAGTTTCGACAGTTAAGTTCAGTTTCGACAGTTAAGTTCAGTTTCGACAGTTAAGTTCAGAGATGAGCGGCTGATGTATTTTACATCTAGCACTTTGTGGTTATGTATTTTACGTCATGTATTGGAGATGCTATTAGAATTCCACTCAGGTTAACGTTGTTCGTTGTCTCTCTTGTCCTGCTTCAGCCTCGGCGTCGTACAACTCACCGGAGCTGCTCCAACGACGAAACCCTCCATCACAGCGGAGCAGTACCTCGGGCTCCATCTCCAGACGCCTAAGATCTTCTTCCCCTCCTCCGACAGCAAAGTCAGCCGGAGCATCCTCACCGGCCAACCCAATCACGCTGAGATCGACATGGCTTCGCCAAAGAGGTTGTACACTTGTTGCATCTCTTTTTTACTCTACATGTTATATATATTGTCCACTGAGCACACGGATTTGTTCCTTTAGTGTCTCCTTGAAAGAAAAAACGTAGGAATTTTAATTTTCACTTGTCCTCCTTTTCAAATTCCTATTCATGAAGCACAAGACTAAGAGATAGTAGCATAATAGCATTATAACCGTACATTTTCTTGTGGTTTGACTTAATCTCACCATGCTTCTTTGCATCCTGTGATCTTCCAATTGTTGTGAATCAAACACCCAGATTGGCAGAAATCCTGTGTTTTTAAATTCTCTGTTTTGCACGTGCATTCCTATCCTATTCCTGTCTATTTCCTATCCCTGCATTGTTGGAATCCTCCAATTCAAACGAGCCCTTACAGAATTACTTCTCTTACAGATAGTTGTCAAAGAAAACCTTGCGTGGTTTGTCCCGCTCCTGCTGCGCCGTCGTCCACCCCAGCTCAGCTGCTCCAACGACAGAAGGGTCCAGCACAGCAGGGATCCGGCCTCCAGACTGTCTTTCGCCGCCTCAGATCTTCTTCCCCGCCGCTGGCAGCCATGAAAACTGCATTACCATCATCAACCGAGCAGATGACCTCGAGGACTACACGGGTCCGCAAGAGAGGTCGCACTCTTTCGTGTCTGCTTACGTTATGCATCGCTTAATATTACATGCTACTTTATCGTCCTGTTCACCGATTAGACTCTGAGTCAGCTCCAAACTAATGGTCAAACTTGAGTTTTTAAATGGTTGTGGGGTACATATCGGGGCCGCTATCAATAGTATCTATCTACTATCTGGTTAATCTCCGGTGTCTACTATGAGTTTCATGTTGGGTGGGAAACAAACAGTAAAGAAGCCATTATCTGTATTTTTTAACTGAAGCCATTATCTGCCTGCTATTATTGGTTTTGGGTCTATCCACAGGTTGCTACCATCACTCTGGATTTCTGCATGCACTCCTTACATAATCTCACTATGTTTTATTCCTATGCATGACAGTTATTGTAAACAATGGAACTGAACATGTAGAGCAAAAGAGACGAGCCTTGCGTGGCAATAAAATTTCATGCAGACGTCGCTCCATGGTAGGCGCAAAGGCAGCCCCCCTCCACGCATTTCGGATTGTAATCGAGAGGAAGATATCTGTTCTGAGGGGGATTCAGAAGGAGAAGACAACTCCTATTTACCCCCTGAGGTCTTCGCTCTAACTTGGCATGCTGATGTTGGTTATATCATGCATATGGTGTCTTGCATTGCTTACTTTATACATCAAATATGTCATCTGCTTAGTTTAGACATCCTTTGTGCGAATGCCATCTGTTTAGTTTATTCATCGTTTATGTGAATTATGCAACGCCATCTTGTTTAGCCAGGCATCATATATGTGAATTTTGCAATGCCATCCTGCTTAGCCAGTCATCTTATATGTAAATTATATCAGGCCATCCTTTTTTTCGTTACATATTACATTTGTCAACAATGTTAGTACATTCAACTGCTCTTCGTGTGCATCAGCCATTTGACACGGTGATGGCAAATTCTGGAGTGAAAACAAGGTCTTCAGAGCAGACTATGCTATCTGACGAAGCGCATATCTCGCTGGTTACGGATAGCTCCTCAGAGGAGGATTCAGAGACAGATGACCAGTCCTATTCCCCCCCCCCGAGGTGTATGCTCTAACTTGGCAGGGTTATGTTGCTCATATCGTGCGTATGGTGTCTCGCATTGCTATGTCATTTGATTAGTTTAGACATGCTTTGTGTGAATGCCACCTGTTCAGTGTCTAATTACCATATATGTGAATTATGCATTGCCATCTTGTTGCAAGACATTATATATGTGAATTATACAATGCTATCTTGTTGCAAAGGCATTATATATGTGAATTATGCAATGCCATGCTGTTTAGCCAATCATCATGTATGTGAATTATATCATGCTATCATTTTTTTGTATTACGTGTTCCATTTGTCGACAACGTTTGTATATTCAACTACTCTTCCTGTGCATCAGCCATTTGAAGCGGTGATGGAAGTATCTGGAGTGAAAACAAGGTATTCAGAGCAGACAATGCTACCTGCTGAAGCAGACATCTTGCTGGTTACAGAGAGCTCCTCAGAGGAGGATTCAGAGACTGATGACCAGTCCTATTTCCCCCCTGAGGTCTATGCTCAAACTTGGCAGGGTTATATTACCCATGTCATGCATGTTGTCTTGCATTGCTTAGTTTTTACATCATATATGGATTGCCATCTGCTTACTTGCTTACTATATAAATCATATATTTGAATTATATCATGCCATCATGTTTACATAGTACATACACATCATCTATCTGAATTATGGCATGGCAACCCATTTAATAAAGACATCATATAGTTATATCATCTCATCCTGTTTAGTGTTTACAGTCATCATATTTTGAATTATGGCATTCTATCCGTGAATGTATGTGAATTATGGCATGCCAACCTATTTAATAAACACATTATATAGTTATGTCATGTCATCCTGTTTACATAGTCTCATATTTTGAACTATGTCTTTCCATCTTTTTTAGTTAGCCATCATAATGTGAAATTGTGTCATGCTATCCTGTTTAGTTAGCCATCATATATGTGAAATTGTGTCATGCTATCCTGTTTGGTTAGACAACATAAATATGAATTATTTCATGCCCTCTTTTATTCCCCACTATCCATTGCACCTGTCTATCATACAATGTCTATACTTTCAATTACTTTTCTTGTTTATCAGCCATTTGAATTGGAGAGCGTGATGGCAGTATCTAAGGGAGTAACAACACGGTCTTCAGAAAAGATAGTGCTACCAGTTGATGCAGATAGAACCACGGTTGTACTTGCCCAAGGACCAGATCCACCACACATAACCCAGACTCTCGCAGATTGTACCCCTACCCAGTTGGACAGAGAACCAGCTACACCCCTTCTAACCCCAACCCCGGCAGATAGTAACCCAGTTCCAGTTGACACAGCACCGTCTCCACCACAGAGCACCCAAACACGAGCAGTTAGTAAGGGAACTGCAGTGCCCAAAGCACGAGGACCACCACTCCGAATCCCAACTCAACGCTTAAAGGAGAAGAAGATTTGTTCTCAGGTCAGGTTCTGTAGCTATGGTTCATACTCCTTTGCTCTTGCATTACTGTATTTACTCATACCAACTATTTTCAAATTTGAAGGATGGAATTGAAACTCCAATGGCGCAACAGGTATGTTTTAAACCTGTTTCTTTAACTGGTTTGCTGTTGTAACCTGCTCTATGTTGATTTCAGTTTCAATTGAATAAACAGTTATGTTCTCATGTCATGCACATTACAAGTGTTGTTATTGCTCTATAGTTACCCACACTTATATTCTGTCTATTCTGCTTTGTCTTGAACAAATATTATTTGAACTGTGTCTCTATCTTGATTTGGCAACAAAAACTAGAATGATATAGACCATAAAGTGACCATGGTACATAGATATATGTTTGTTTCATGCTGTTATCCTGTCCACTTTACTACTGAACTCATTTACCAAAATGAGTTTCATATACAACATGGTAAACATGTGATGTGTCTGCTTGTTTCTCTTTTAGAATGCGGACAAAATATTGGAGAACAGTACCGCGTTATCCAATGGTAAAGGAAGTAATGCAGATAAGGTTCAAGATAGTGAGACATCCCTGTTGGTCTCCAAGAAAGCTGATAAAAACTATCTTGACGACAGTGAGGGAACCCAAAAGTCCTGTCTTGATGTAGTGTTCGAGTTACTGGCCACTACTGCTGGCACAAGCTCTTCGAACTCGCTGCCTGAATCAGTTCGTCTTCTTGAGTCTCAACTTCAAGTTGAAAGACATCGATCAGATGTGCTGCGACAGGAAGCTGAAGGACTGAGGAAGTCCCTGCAGAATTCAGATGCATATTTTCTGGTGCAACAGCAAGCGCTGGAGGATTTAAGCGCCAAACAAGAGAAAGTTAATAAGCTTGCTAAGCATCTTGCCAGCATTATGGGTACCCAGGATATTGTTTCTTGAGATCTTCTGAAGTGGTTTCAGTTCTGGATTTGTTTTGCTGCGGCGTTTATTTGCGCTGGTCGCCAACTTTGACAACCAGTGTATATGATATGCTGCTTTGTTCCCTATATTTGCACTGGTGGCGAACTTTGATGCCCAGTGGATGTAATATGTGTAATAGCCGTGATAGCCTAGCGTTAGTTGCTTGCTTATTTATTTCCTTGTTGTCTTGTTTATTTGTTTGCTTGTAGTCATTGCAGTTCTTTTTCCGCGGTTAGCTAGTGGCTGCAATAACCTATTTTTTAAAACTAGGCCACAATAACCATGGGCTAATATTTACTGTAGTGACACTGGGCCTCCTACTGGCCGTAGAAACAGTGGGCCTTCTACGGGCCGTAGAAACAATGGGCCTTCTACGGGCCGTAGAAACAATGGGCCTTCTGCGGGCCGTATCATCAATGGGCCTTATACGGGCCGTATGATCGATTGGCCAAACATGGGCCAAACAGACCGCATTATGGCCGTAAACGGGCTAGAGTTGGAATCGTCCGTTCATGGGCCGACCATAACGGGCCATCGTTAATAGGCCGTATTTGGTGATGCTATGAAAATGGCCCAACAGACTAACGGTCCACAAACGGGCCGACTGTAACGACGGGCTGAATTTGGCCCACAAGCAGAAAATGACAGTAACGGGCCGTAAGTAACCGAATGCTGCAAATGAGCCCAAGAATAAATGGGCCCTCAGAAGGCCGAAAGTTAACTTGGGCTGGAAACGGCCCAACGGAATAACGGGCCGTTAATGGGTATAAAGTGATACACTGTTCATTACGGGCCAGTTTCACCACGGGCCGTTAATGGGTGTAAAGTAATACACTGTTCATTACGGGCCAGTTTCAGCACGGGCCGCTAATGGGCCAAGAGTTACAAAGGGCCTCATATGGGCCGAAAGACGTCATGGGCTATACATGGGCCAGAAGTGAAAACGGGCTGGAATCATATTGGATGGCCCAGATGACGCTACTGGGCCTAATTCGGATAGGGCGTAACGGGCCTTGGGTTAGCGGGCTGTAAATGGGTTATATGCGAACAGGCCGTTAACAGGCTTTCCATGGGCCGGCCCGCCAGCTTTTGACCAAGTCAAATGGGCCGGCCTTTTCACAGGAATGGGCCACTGTTGGGCCGTGCCACATGTCGACGTATCATAGGCGCCTTCTGTCCAGTGAGTGGATGACATTTGTCCCAACGATGAGCCGACACATGTTTCCTCTAGCCAATGATGATTTTACACGTGGAAAATCCCCATTGGTCGGGGTTGTTAACGGGTTATCGGATCCAAAACCTGACCCGATAGCTTAACGGCGTTCCGTTACGGTGGATGCCACGTGTCGGTCACCCTTGAGGAAAGCACTTCTGTGACGCGCGATTTATCGTCATGGAAGTGGACACTTCCATGATGATAATTTTGGTAATGTCATGGAACACTTCTACGACAGCACAGGGTATGACTATCTTGATTCTGTCAGAAATTTGTCATGGATGTACATGCATGACAAAAAACGCGACCTACTGTGACAAACACGTATCATCACGGAAGTGTATTTTTTTGTAGTGTTTGGCTTTTCCTCACTTGATGATTTTCGCTCAAAGTCCTCAGAGGATGGGATGCTCTCAAATGACAAGTGTCAGTTTCTCTCGGAGCAGCCAACCAGCTAGTGGTTGTAGGGGGCGGCTATTTATAGCCTAGGGAGCAGCCCGTCATGATAAGACATAAATGCCCTTCAATGATATGACCGTTAGGTGGGTAGATATTTTGGAACAGCTGGCGCATAGCACAGCAACGGTCGGAAATTTGAGTATCAAATTCCTCAGGGCTATCATGTTCCTCACTGTGTAGGCAATCCGCACTGGCGAATTCCTAACTCCTCAGTCAGAACAAATTCCTCAGAGACCAGAAGAACTTCGTCTCTGTCACTGAAGAATATGACTGAACTGTACGAGATTTCCAATGGCTTCACTCGAAGGGATTGGTAGGTGTAGGATTTTGAGTTGAGCATCACATGGAAATTTTTCCTTAGTATTTCCTCGACCCCTTTTTACAGTACGATGTTTCCTATGACTCAAGAAAGAGAAAATGAAACTACGAAAACAAAAGTCTTCACGCTTCATATTCCTCAAATGAATACCAAGTCTTCAAGGTCACACCAATTTCTTCACTTTCAAAGTCTTCAGAAATCTAAAGTCTTCAGTCGAAGAACTTCATTTTTAGGGGTCGACTTTCACTGTAAATATCAAACTCCACATAGACTTATAGACCTGTGTACACTTATAAACACATTAGTCCCTCAACCTATAAGTCTTCAATACACCAAAATCACTAAGGGGCACTAGATGCACTTACAGAGAAGGCGCTCGCCGCGCTGCTGGAGGAGGAAGCCGAAGCCGACGTCCAGGAAGAGGAGCATCTCATGGTCCTCGCCGCCCTCGCCGGCCTGCTCGAGAGCAATGAAAAGCCGCGGCGAGGTGGCTCGGCGCCGGGCGGGTGAAAGCAAAGAACCGGCATCGTCTGGAAGGCTACTGCATGCTCTACTTCGACTACTTCGCCGACGCTCCACTGCACGGCGACAAAGTATTTCGGCGCCATTATCGGATGAGCCGAAAGCTTTTCCTCAAGATTGTGAATTCCATCCGGGAGTTCGACAGCTGCTTCAACTGCAAGAAGGATTGCACCGGCAAACTTGGATTCACCTCAATCCAGAAGTGCACGAGAGCAATGAGGATGCTTGCATACGGAGCTCCCGGTGATTCACTTGACGACTATGGGCGCATGGACGAGTCCACGACCATTGAGTGTTTCTACAAGTTCTGCATGGCAGTGGTGGCAGTGTTTGGAGCGCAATACTTGCGAATACCCAATGCGGAAGACACTGCTCGGATCCTAGCACAGAATGCAACAAGAGGATTTCCTGGGATGCTTGGAAGCATCGACTGCATGCATTGGAAATGGAAGAACTACCCATTTGCTTGGCAGGGGATGTACAAAGGCGCCAAAGGCGGTTGCAATGTGGTACTTGAGGCGGTGGCCACACAGGACCTCTGGATTTGGCACTCCTTCTTTGGTATGCCAGGAACTCACAATGACATCAACGTGCTGCGGTGCTCCCTTGTCTTTGCCAAGCTTGTTGAAGGTCATTCTCCTCCGGTGAACTTCGAGGTCAATGGGCGGCACTACAACAATGGTATTGCCTAGCTGATGGCATCTATCCGAGATGGTCTACATTTGTGAAGACTATCTCAAACGCTGCGCCACGAGGCAAGAAGTCTCACTTTGCCAAGATGCAGGAGGCTTGCAGGAAGGATGTCGAGCGGGCATTTGGTGTGCTCCAATCTCGATTTGCTGTTTGTCCGGTACCCTGCTCAGACCTGGTCGAAAGATCAAATGTGGTAGATCATGACTTGTTGTGTCATCTTGCACAACATGATCATTGAGAGCGAGCAGGAAGAGCCAGTGTTTGACACCGAACCATACTACAGGCAGGGTCCTCTAACCGAAGTTGATCACCAGCTACCGGCAACCTGGATTGCCTACCTCAATATGCGTCAGGAGATCCGAGACACACAGGTGCATCAACAACTGCAACAGGATCTGGTGGAGCACCTATGGAGGATCAAGGGCGAGGCCTAGCTTGACGTATGATGAAATATGAGTTTTTATTTCTTGAACTATATAATTTATATTGAACTATTTGTTGTTATACTATTTGTTGAACTATTTTGATTTTTATTGATTTGCTGTGATGAATATGTGACACAAAAACCACGCCGAACCATGCCGAATATGGACCATTTTTCGCCGAAAGTGGGCCGAAAGGCAGCCAAGAATGGGCCGATATCGGCGCCTGGGGCGACAGCTGGATGCACAACCGCCCCCAGAGTCGATTCTACCGCCGACTCGCCCCCAGGCGGCAATTTTTATGCCTCCTCGAGGGCCAACGGCTGGAGATGCTCTTAACGTGCGAGTAGAGAATGCATCCCAACGTACTAACCGGAAGTGAATGTATAATTGTATTCATCTTTTAAATCCGTTGTTAAGTCAAACACAGGGTACATTTGTCCATATAAGAAAACAGGGTCCATGGCACATTGATCGTGACTTCGAGTAAGTCAAAAGACATGACATTATAGTAATAGAAAACGAAGTCAAATACCATGCCTGTTGGTAGCGGTAGCTGTGTTCGTGAGCGTATTATTGGGTGTGGACAAGACGTGTACATCCCCCGGCCAAAAAGAAGAAGACAAGTCGTGTACCTCTCCGCCACAATGGCCAAGTCGAGGCGATCAAACCGCTAGAGGAGCCGGGCGCACCGACGAACTTCGGAGGCGACGCCAAAATTCTAACTTGGATTCATCAGAGTGCGTTTGGTTATCTGCATCGTTTTTTGCCTTTTGTATATTTGTTTCAGTTGGGCCTAATTGAGCATATACACGTAAAAAAACAAAATCTGCATGTTAATTGGTTGTCTGCATGTCCTCTCCCTGCATCATAATGATGCCTCTACGCATCGTGTTTGGTTGTTCGCATTATGGTCAGATGAGTGCATGTTGTTTGGTTGCTTGCACGGAATATGATTAAGACTTAATAGCTACTCATAACACACAGTGTTACACTAGAGTGCCTCAGCGACAATGGAAGGCGGTGGTTGCGGCGCCGCGTCCGACACGACGTGCATGGAGTCACGGGCAAGCGACCTCATCGGCGACGCAGTGAACTATTTACTAGCGCCATCACCGCAGAGAAAGTCCCTGTGGAGTAATGAACATAAGGGCTTTGAGGCAGAGGATGATGACGAAAAAATGTAGTGTGTCCGCCATGGCGGCGTCAATGTAGTAGGACGGGGAGGAGGAGGCTGAAAAGAACGGCGATGATGATGGGGCCAGTGTAGTAGGACGCGGAGAAGGAGGCCGAGAAGAACGACGATGACGACGACGCCATTGTAGTAGGACGCAAGTGAGAAGGTCGAGAGGAACGACGTCAGTGATGGCTTCAGTGTAGCAGAACATGGGAGACGACACAGAGAGGAACGGCGATCGAGCGAGTGTAGTAGGACGTGGGAGAGGAGGTTGAGAGGGAACGACCCTGACGGTGGCGCTAATGCAACAACACGCGGGAGGAAACGACAATGGCGACGACACTAGGACGCGAGCGAGGAGGCCGAGAGGAACGACGCCGGTGATGGCTTCAGTGTAGCAGGACATGGGAGAGAATGCAGAGAGGAACGACGACCGCGCGGGTGTAGTAGGACATGGGAGAGGAGGTTGAGAGAAACGACGCCGGCGGTGGCAGTGTGAGGGCACGCGGGAGAGGAGGCCGAGAGGAGCGACGCCGGCGGTAACACCGGTGTAGCAGGACAGAGGAGAGGAGACCGAGCTTAAGGGGTGTCATTGACACAAATCACACATATGCGTATATACTTCATGAGGAAGAAGTTAGATTTAATCGTCTATGATCGTTGATACAGAAAATGTGCAACACGAAAGTTGTGTCAAACTGTAAGATGAAGCTACCGATCAAAGGAGAATTCAAACGGTCGATCGTGCGCAACGAATTTGACAAAATTCATCCAAAATAACTCCAAACATGAACACAAAATTAAACATTTACGGTCAACGAAACTACGAACCGATCATAAAAATGAAACCCCTAAAAAAGAAGATTTGAGAAGGAGCTTACTGGAGGTGGAAGAAGAAAGAACATACAAGGTGTATACCGCTCGCATCCTGTGGTGCCCACCATGTGCGCTCGAAGATGACTCTCCTCAGCTTGGCAGGTAGAAACCACCGATTTAAGCGTTCCTTCAGATGCAGCCTGAGCGGTGCTTTGAGTTCCGTGCGGATCAACTTTTTCATGCGACCAAGGTAACCAAACAGCCCGAAAACATCTTGCGCGGGTCTGACCGGGCCTAATACAGACTACCAAACGCGTCCCAGATCTGAGAAAGAAGACACAGCACAGGCCGTACGTACGCAACGCATGGCAAATTTCAGTTTCAGAAAGCGTGTTCGGTGGGAAAAGGGAGAGATTTGGCAGCACAAGCCGCACGCATAAACAATACTGTACGTGTGGGACGGTTCTTCTTCTATGCCAAAAAAAACAATCTGGGACAGCAGGGCAGGTGCTTTCCCTGCCACGGCCAAAACGTGCGCGTGCCGGCGACGATCGTCGGTAGCCGGTCAAATGAGCGGTGCGCACTGTGCAGCAGGCGGTGACGTGCCGGCCGCCGCGCCGACGCCACCGGCTGTACTGCTGACACCCGCCGTGCTCTCCCGCGGCGCGCCTCAGCCCGTCAGCGGATCCGAAGAGAAAACAAGGACAGACAAGGTAATTTTCCTGAATCTGCCGACGACGCCTGTTTTGTTTTCCCTGAATCTGCCCCCGCGGCAGCGAGTGCTCGACAAGGGTCGGGTCGGGTCTCCATCGATCTTGCCCGGCGCATATCCCGGCCCGTTGGTCCTGCTCGCTGTCGCTGGGCAGGGCAGCATCACGACGGAATAGTATACTCGATGGATCCCGCTGGGCTCTGCTCATGCACAGGGACGACGCAGTAAATTAACTGCGGCTGCCTGCAACTTTAGAGGAGCCCACGACCCTTTTCTTTTCTTGTTGGTACCCAGGACTCCTTGGTGAAGGCAGTTTAACCAAAGACGCAGCACAGGACACGAAAGCAGGAAGGTTAAACAAAGGGAACGCAAGCTCGATCAAATTAAGGCCCTGATGATTGATCAGGACATGCACTACGAGATCTTGTTAATTCCCCATCATTCCCACACCTCCCGGCCGGTCGGGCCCCGCGTCTCAAGTACTACCCCAAAGCACCATCATCATTTCCCATATCGTACTCCTACTACTACTAGGTACGTGGCCCGGGCGTCATGACCACGGAGTGGGTCTCACGAACGCTGCACTGATCTGTCTCCATGCATATGCATGTGTAATTGTAAACAGAAGTCTCCGGGCGGACGGACGCACGACGGAGGAGCCGCCACACGTCGGCCGCGTAAACAAAGCTCCAAGCGGCGAGCAAACAAAATCATTGGGACTCTCTGCTAATGCGACGTTTGTTGGGCCCACGATCACCGGCGTGCATATGGCCGCCCCTGCCGCTCGCTGCTGTCCTGTCTCTCTCTATCTCTCTATCTCTCTCTGACTGACCGACGATGGCTTAGAAAAGTCCCGCGCCTCTTCCGGAGAAGTGCAGAGCTGGACGCAGTGCATCCACGGCTGCTACTGCTTCGCGATTTGGATCAGCTGCATGTGCTCCTTGGCGTATATAGCGGCGAGACCGGGCGTTCTGCTTCGTATTTGCTGTATTTGATGTACCGGGCACTGACAGACGTCTGGCGCACCTGTGGAGCACTGTGCACGCGCAGAATGAAGTACGCAATATTATCGTTGCGACGAACACTGTATAACGTAAACACTTTACCACATATGCACGTATCTAAGGCCCATGCACCAGTCGTTGTCGCAGTACCGATCTTTACCAAATATATAGCTGATACGTTCCATATATCTGGCATACGACGAGCCAATCAACACAAGCTCCCTCGCAATTCGTGTGAATTACTTAGCCACAATGAAACAAAAATCATCATGCTTGCAAGTATAAGCAAGCGCCTGGTCTTCTTGTTGGGGCTAACCAGGCCTTCTGGAAGGCACTCAGGCTTCCACACGTCGGGGCAGACTCCCAGTGTTCCCCGCCATCGTGAGTACAGCGCGAAGGAGCTTCTTCTTCAGAGCAACCGAAGCAGCCTGCACACACATAAATATGAATGAGTGAAACTTCATACGTAAACATTCATAATCCAGCCATATGGTAAATTGAAGACACACACCTCAGTCAAGTTCAGCGGGTGTTACCCAGGCACAAAGTTGATGATGTGGTGGACTACCTGCATCGCCGTGTCCGTGCTGCGACAAATAGAGGTTACCCGACATTAGCATACAAAGCAGAACTGAAATTCATTCTTTTCTGATGCAAGCAAAACGCACCTCTCATAGGCACCTGTAGCATGGAAACAATAAGACCACCCATTATGTGGCACCTTCCCTTGCCCCCAGAAAATGTCACCACACTTCACGAATGCATCAAGTAGCTCACCCACATTCTGCAAGTGTTTTGCTTTCATCCTGCTTTTCCCAGGCTTGGAGATGTTCGGATCAATGATATGGAGAACTCTACACAGGATGTCAAAGACGTACAAACTCCACCCCTGGTCCAGGTACACCACAACCAGCCCCTGTTTTTCATTCCAGTTAGACATACAGCCAGCATTGTACCTTTTTCATACACTATAGTACTGATGTAACACATATGAGAATTTGGTAGATGATAAACAGATCACTAACCAGAACTAATGGCACACCAAGCGGTAGCTGATTAAACATTGAGCGGACATCTTCCCTCAGCCAGTATGAGTCTGTGTATGCAACTTTGAACTGCAAAATTGTAAAAGACACACCATATCAGGACCAGTGATTCTCGGCGGTGCAAACCAAACATGTAAAACTATACTACAACCAAACTTACCGCCCAGTCAGGTCCAATGATGAGTCTCCCTGATCCCCTGGGGCAGAGCCCCAAACGCAGGATTGATTCCAGTCCTTGCTGAGCAAGATGATTTTCTATGCGGAATTCTTCCACCACTTCTTCACCAGTCATCTGCATAAGGTACGGCCGCCCATGCTTGAACCACGGCCTGCACACGGTCAAATAGGCAAAGTGCATGGTAAGTGAGGAATCTAGCAGTCCCACATAAACAGCTGACCAACATGATCGGAGAGAGCTAGCGGTCACGAGTCCACAAACCTATATAAATCATTGAATGATGAATCCATGGCCCTGGCTAGAAACGATCGTCTCTTCTCCTGCCCTCCATCTCAGAGACAGCCACTCCAATCGGGTTTGCAATTGAATAGTCAGTTGTCATCCTTGTGCGCTTACTTGGGGGGGGGAGGGGGGCTACTGCAAACCACCCAAGCAAGTTGCTTTGCGATAGTGCTGGGCACACCAAAAGCGGACATAAAGAGGTGATATCAACATAGAGAGTCAGGAAAACAATTCAATGGGTTCCAACAGTCCACCCAGCATGAAAACACTATGCAGAACTACATTGATAGATACATAGTGGAGGGGGGCATGTACGGCGGGAACGCAAATCAGCAGTAGGTGATCTGGCAGGCGAGGGACCAATCGTCAAGTTCGTGTCCACCCCGACAGGGTTCATTGGCCCAACAAACGGTGTCCCATCTATGAAATTCCGAACATCATTTGTCATATTCAGATCAAGACGCCTAGCCACATTACCTACAAATAAACAGAGACCATGATGCATAAACCGAATTGTTTTCCAACAACAGGCATTTGCACGATCGCCCCACACACAACCTCACAAAACTTTGCCCATAGAAAGATTACCATTTCCGTTGCTTGTGGAACAAGCCTCCCTCAAAGAGATGCGGCGATTCAAGTCAAGGCTATCTGGGCTGGGGAACGGCCCAAAAAGCGTTCTTGCATTAGGAATCACACCAATTTGATCGCCGGACCCAAAACCACCAACACCAGTCTGCACGAAAGCTACAACACACACCAAATAATTAGTTCATCTTCCAACTGAACACTTCTCACTCCAATGGAGTAGTCAAGTACTGAGGCAAGAAATAAGCCACCAACCTGAGCCAGCCCCAAAGGAAGTCATTACATCCGTGCCAAGCCGCTTCCTTATACTTGGGTTCACCATCCTAGAAGTTGATGGCCCTGTGAGAAGGAACAAAACAGTTTTTTTAGACGCCTTTCAAGGAAGTTACACAGTTACCCAATACACCAAGTTACAAGCCAAACATGTACACACCTGCTGCTTGAGGTACTGTGACGCCCTGATAATTAAGCTACAGTAACCCTCTCCTAATGATGCCATGTCACCGCTGTCACTGTAGTTAATCTCGCGATGGTTGAAAAAACGATTCAAATTCAAATTTAAAATAAAGACAAACAACAAAAGTTTTCAAATATTAAAACTAAAATGTTCGGTTGGTGGAAAATAATGCATAGGTAATTATTGTCGAGAAACCACACTTTTATAAAATGTTTAAGTAAACTAAAATGAATAAAACAGTAGCTAAAACAATTAAATAAATGCCTTTTGAATTTTATAAAATATTAAACTATTTTGTTCAGGCGTAAAACTTTTTAAGAGAGTAGTTGGAATTGTAACTCCATTTTAGGTGTGGGTTTTATTTTTGTAAAACTATAAAGTATTAAAGAAATAAAAGCAAACAGAAAAGACAAAAGGAAAAATAAAACAGAAATAAAAAGAAAACCTCCCCTGGCCTATAACCCCCTGGGGGCACCGAACCCTAGCCCGATCCCCATTTCCCCCTTGCACTCCTCTCTCTCCCTCCTCTGCCCGATCTGGATCGGGGCAAAACCCCACGATCCCATCGGCCCGACGCCGCAATCGATCCCCGCGGCCACTACGCCGGGGCCCCCTCGTCGGGACGCCCTCCCGCGTGCGAATGCCCCCGACGCCGCGGAGTTTCGTCACCAACCCGCCGGAAGCCGCGGCCTCGACCCGTCGCCGATCCACGCCGCCCCGCAGCTGCACCACCGCCTCGACCTCGCCGTCGTCCCCGTCCTCCTCGAGCACGCTGCCATAATCCCTACCCCCGTCGTGAGCTCCGACCTCCCCTCCTCTCTCTGTCGCGTCGCATCTCCTCGTCCTGTGCTGACCTCCCCTCTCCCCTTTGTCCCCGCGCGGGCATCACCGCGCCGGCTCGCCCGTCGCCTTGCCGCTGCACGCGCCAACCGCGCCGTGGCCGCGACCTGCGCCCCGCACCGCACGCGCACGGGCTTGGCCCCGCACAGGTGCGCCCGCAACCGCGCCATGGCGCCTCACCATGGCCTCGCATGGCCCACGCCTTGCCCCGCCAGGCACGCCGCCCCTGCTCGCCCCCTCGAGCGGCCTCCCTCGCCCAACCGGGTCCTAGCGCCCGTTCGGGCTGGCGCCCGTCGCGCCCGCGACCTCCCGTGGCCGCGCCCGGAGTTCTGCTCCCCTGCGCCTGCTCCACTCCCTCCGCCGCCCTGCACCACTCTGGCCGGTCGTGCCTCGCCGGCGCCGAACGCAACCCCCACCCCGTGTTGGCCTGGGCCAGTGCCCAGTCGGGCTAGCGCCCGCGCGCCCGTGCCCGCTATGGCCAGGGCCACTTACCACTGGGCCAGTGCCCCCCTTGCCCTATGACATATGGGGCCCACCCCTAGAACGTTAAAAAAACAGAGTTAAAAATAATATTAATAAAATAAATAAATAAATAAATAATAATTAAAATAATTAATTAAGTTAATTAATCCTATTTAATTAATCTAATTAACTAGTTAGTTTAATTAAATAGTAATTAGATTAGTTAAACCCTAATTAGACTAAACAGTCAATGACGAACGGGACCCACACGTCAGTTGACCAGTCAACTCCCCTGATTGACTGCTGATGTCATGCTGACATCAGCGCGCACTATTCTGGATAATGTTGGATTTAAATAAATAATTAAAATCAGAAAATGAACAAATCTTTAGAAAATCATATAAAATAATCCGTAACTCGGATGAAAATATTTTGTATATGAAAGTTGCTCAGAACGACGAGACGAATTCGGATACGCAGCCCGTTCGTCTGCCACACATCCCTAGCATAGCAAACACGCAAATTCCCCCCTCCAGTTCAACTGTCCGAAAATGCGAAACACCGGGGATATTTTCCCGGATGTTTCCCCCCTTCACCGGTATCACCTCATATCGCGTTAGAACACGTCTAGCTCTGCTTGTTGTCCTGTTATGCACTTGCTTTCTATGTATTTACTGTTTCTTCCCCCTCTTCTCTTCGGTAGACCCCGTGACGATGTTGACGCCCCTGTGGTCGACTACGTCACCGACGACCCCTCCTTGTCTGAGCAACCAGGCAAGCCCTCTGATCACCAGATATCGCCTATTCCTTCTCAATACTGCTTGCATTAGAGTAGTGTAGCATGTTACTGCTTTCGGTTAATCCTATACTGATGCATAGCCTGTCATTGTTGCTACAGTTGTTACCCTTACCTGCTATCCTACTGCTTAGTATAGGATGCTAGTGTTCCATCAGTGGCCCTACACTCTTGTCCGTCTACCATGCTATACTACTGGGCCGTGATCACTTCGGGAGGTGATCACGGGTATATACTATATACTTTATATACATGACACATGTGGTGACTAAAGTCGGGTCGGCTCGTTGAGTACCCGCAAGTGATTCTGATGAGGGGGCTGAAAGGATAGGTGGCTCCATCCTGGTAGAGGTGGGCCTGGGTTCCTGACGGTCCCCGACTGTTACTTTATGGCGGAGCGACAGGGCAGGTTGAGACCACCTAGGAGGGAGGTGGGCCTGGCCCTGGTCGGCGTTCGAGGATACTTAACACGCTTAACGAGATCTTGGTATTTGATCTGAGTCTGGCCATTTGGTCTATACGCACTAACCAACTACGCGGGAACAGTTATGGGCACTCGACGTCGTGGTATCAGCCGAAGCTCTTCTTGACGTCAGCGACGGAGCGGCGCGCGCCGGATTGGACTGGAACGCCTGCTAGGCTAGGTCTACTTCCGGCCACGTACGCAACGTGCAGGTGTGCAATGGGCGATGGGCCCAGACCCCTGCGCGCATAGGATTTAGACCGGCGTGTTGACCTCTCTGTTGAGCCTAGGTGGGGCTGCGACGTGTTGATCTTCCGCGGCCGGGCATGACCCAGAAAAGTGTGTCCGGCCAAATGGGATCGAGCGTGTTGGGTTATGTGGTGCACCCCTGCAGGGAAGATTATCTATTCGAATAGCCGTGTCCCTCGGTAAAAGGACGACCCGGAGTTGTACCTTGACCTTATGACAACTAGAACCGGATACTTAATAAAACACACCCTTCCAAGTGCCAGATATAACCCGGTGATCACTCTCTAACAGGCGACGAGGAGGGGATCGCCGGGTAGGATTATGCTATACGATGCTACTTGGTGAACTTACCATCTACTCTCTTCTACATGCTGCAAGATGGAGGCTGCCAGAAGCGTAGTCTTCGATAGGACTAGCTATCCCCCTCTTATTCTGGCATTCTGCAGTTCAGTCCACCGATATAGCCCCTTTACACAGATACCCATGCATATGTAGTGTAGATCCTTGCTTGCGAGTACTTTGGATGAGTACTCACGGTTACTTTTCTCCCTCTTTTCCCCCTTTCCATTCTACCTGGTTGTCGCAACCAGATGCTGGAGCCCAGGAGCCAGACGCCACCGTCGACGACGACTCTTACTACACTAGAGGTGCCTACTACTACGTGCAGGCCGCTGACGACGACCAGGAGTAGTTTAGGAGGATCCCAGGCAGGAGGCCTGCGCCTCTTTCGATCTGTATCCCAATTTGTGCTAGCCTTCTTAAGGCAAAATTGTTTAACTCATGTCTGTACTCAGATATTGTTGCTTCCGCTGACCCGTCTATGATCGAGCACTTGTATTCGAGCCCTCGAGGCCCATGGCTTGTATTATGATGCTTGTATGACTTATTTATGTTGTAGAGTTGTCTCAGGTACGTTGGCTTTCCCTTTAACATCATGTGGAACACCAAGGTGTGCTTCTGAAATGAAATCGTTAGACAAGCCACTTCTTCAATAGGAAAGATATCAAATGCTCATAGTTTTAATTTTTCTTGTATCTCAAAACTCACCATTAGTATTAAGGAAGCAAACCTCACCACCAACCACTTTCTGCCGGAAATCACCAACTTTTGAAATCGCACAGCCAAGCATCTCATTCACCGAGTTGACATTGCTGTCATTACGACTGTCTATCATCGCGAGCACACTGGTCATGCAAGACTCAAGATGGTTCCTCAAATTCATATTTTCCTCACAAACAGAGGACATGTGTGCATGCATGACGGTGCTCAAATACTCAACCACCTACATGGAAATTGCACCCCCAGGAACACGTCACCACACTAGGGGGAACGGAAATGAAAAATGACAGAATCTTAGACGAGCTTCCACACAGTTACAATACCTCTGCCTGCCACCCGGG
The DNA here is from genome assembly GCF_018294505.1 of Triticum aestivum. Taxonomy (NCBI): domain Eukaryota; kingdom Viridiplantae; phylum Streptophyta; class Magnoliopsida; order Poales; family Poaceae; genus Triticum; species Triticum aestivum. Next base: position 475,161,534 of record NC_057805.1, on the reverse strand, counting down.
AACACTTGACAACAAAACTATTTTCTCCCTCGGACCGGCGCCTGGGTCAGGGACAGCTTCTGTAGCAGAAGGCATGTCCATGGCCGCTAAGTTGCCAGCAGCATCCCGCGCACCGTCAGGCCTAATCTGCAAAGAGGAAACCAAAACGGGCATGAGTATAACTATTACAATATATAAAGCACCGCAATAACAATGAATAGGTTATATGCATTTCATACAGAAGGAAGCCCTCAGCACCCCGTTAAACTTCAATTACCTTAGCTCTGCCGTACATCATGTGCCCTCCATTGCTTATAAGATCAGAGTCAAGAGCAGCAAGCAGGCGGAAGTCCTCAACGTCATACACCGTCATCCGGTGACGCCCAGGTTGCAAACCCCGCCCAGCAACCATCGCATCAAATGCAATCACCTGGGACAATTTAGGAGACAAAGCAACATATCAGAACTGGCAGAGTTGGTTAACTAATAACCCAATAGCGACCACGACACACCACCGTTTATGAACGGAAGGAACCAAATCAGAATGGATTGGGTACCTGAGGCACCATCAGGAACCCTTGCAAGTGCACCATAGTTGCACCGGCTTCCAGATCTTCTCGCATTTTGCTCACACCAGTCATTATTACAACTTTTATGTACCCACACCAGTCAAACTCAAACATCTTTGATGGATAACGCACAGCAACAAACACCTCAGGGCTTATTGGATCCTCCCTCCGGTTTGCTTTAGGGTTGAACAAACAAGCAGTACAGAGAAGAGCGAACGCAGCACACTGCCTGTTGGCCTCAGATTCAACACTTAGATCGCCTGGGGAAGCAAGCACCGACTCTAGCATTCTCAATGTGATCCTATCTACCGATGCATCTAGACCCAGACCGGCACACACATCCCTCAAGACATCACGATCGACACAGCCAGGCTCATGCGGGAAGGGGATCTCCCTGTCGCCCGTACCCAGACCGACCACATCCCTTATAGCATTAGCCGCCACTGGCCGGGAACTGCCATCGCACATACGAACGGTTCTACTAATTGGATCTATCCTAGTTGCGTTCCAGAAAATGTACTGACGGTCTATATTTAGCAGCCCCGGAAGGGACAACATGGCGCCAAAGTCCTTCTCAGCGAAAAGCCTCTTTTGCGAATCAGTGAGACGAGCAACGACCGCATTGACTAGCTTAGGGGATAGATAGTTCATAACCCGGACCTTGCCGCAGTCTGCATCAAATTCGCCGCTCGCATTCTCATCTCCGGCCACCGTGGGTTGGTTGGGGCGCCGAAGTGTTCGCACTTGGGACCGCGCTCGAGCTGCTGCCCATCGCGGCCCCATTCGACCGCGTCCCAAGACGCCCCATCATACGCAAGCACTGCAAGTTGAACCGAGTGGGGTTTTAGAATCGCGCAAAGCTCACTGAAAGCGAACAAGAAACCTCCAAGAGAATAACGAGCTGACGAAGAAACCAAAATACAGGTGGTGGGAGGCGAACGATACCTTGCATTGCTGGGCTTGCGCAGATGGGATGAAGCAAGAACTCGCCGCCTGCTAGGTGAGGGTGAGGGGGAGAGCGCTGCAGAGGAAGAGTGATTTTTGCGAGTGACTGAGCTGCAGCGCGGAGAGGCGGTGTTTTAATCGCTCGCCCTGCTCTGCACAGGAAGCGATTTCCTTGTCTCATTGCAGCAACCGCGCATTAATCCAGCTGCCCCAACCACACCAATGTGACATTATTCTCTATATTTACCTTTTTTTTCACGGACATAAATGCAATTCCAACTAATACACGAGGGTAGAGGTGTGCAGGCTTCTAAAGCTCAAGCCAACACACACCACTGGCAAGCCGCCGCTACACCCCACGCACACAAAATCACGACGAAGGGCGAGGTCCATACGAGAGCACGCACAACAGCTGATCCCACTTTACTTCGCTTGTGGAGGCGCATCTGCACGCAAGGACCTAGCCTGGCCCATAACGTCCAATCAGCACTAGGGGCCGCGCAGCACGCGACGTAGCTGTGGTGTAGCTGCTGCAGGGAGCAGAATAGATGCCGTAAAGTGTGATCATCGCGCGCATTGATCGGCCCTGTACCGCACCCCCGACACAGAGTGATTTTTGGTTAATGCACACAGATACACGTGCGGAGACCATGGCCGTCTCCCATCCATTTAAGCATAACGTTGACACAATTTTTTTTATTCCATACGAGAAGATAAATACATTGAGCGCCAAACAAACCCACGAACGATATAACACACCACACCCACATACGCAAACAATCATATTGTTGGCATATGTTTATTGAGCTTTCCTCGGCTCGCGCACTCCATTACTAAATGTGAGCATTCAAGCAAGAGCTTCTCGCCTCGCCCGAATCTTGTTCAATGGCAGCGAATACATCGTACGTGCTGGAGGCAGCGTCCCCGTCATGAGAGCACGGCGCACGCACCGAGCCGCCAGTGTTGACCAGCGGGTCGTGTTCCCCAACCTGCTCGCACACAAACCCAGTCACCGTGACCTGGCGACACGGAAATTTTCGGTTAGTAGGGAAAAGAAAATTTACACGCAACAGGAGCAAATGTTCGGAAAAAAGCCCAACATAATGGACACGGGCAAAAAGTTCGATCAAATGCATTTTTTAGAGGAAACGAAAGAATTATCAACCTTGGAGAGCGACAGGCTGGCCGCCGCTGACGCGTTCCTACGTTGGCGCTTGACCAAACAACGGGTTCTCACAGCCGTCGCCCTCCTTTGGAACCGGACGTGCGAGCGCAGCAGGCAGCCGAAACCAAGCAGAGAGGAGAAAGCTGCAGGGGGCGCCATGCAGGGCTGGACTGGGGACGATGAGCAAACTAGAGGGAGAGGAAGACCAGCGTGCTGCGTCTCAGTGTGCTGCTTACAAGCATCAGCAAGCAAGTGTTTAAATAGAACATGGGCGACTTACACCAACCCCCCGTAGTCCCCACAGCAAATTCAAATGTTCAAAAAACGGAGGGCCACTCCAATCCAATCTCGCAGTACACAGAGCTGCACCTCATCGACTCATCAATTCCTGATAGCACCCGTACTACAGGACGACCTGCTACCATCGCCACTTGCTCAGGAAAGTAGGCACGTATCATGATTTGCATTGACAGAAAAAGATTCCACAAATAGGAAAGGAAATGGTACAACACCGAGCAAGCATATCAACTCGTTTTCAAAATCACAAGGCGGCTGGTCGAAGCCGGAAAACTAAACTTAACGGGATTACATCACTTTTGACAGCCCCACCACAATTATGACATAACTTATTGGAAAATCAATATCACACGGCCAACCTAGGTCTATCAGCATGAAAATCCAATTACATTCCTTACAGCGCCACACAACACTCATTGGAAAAACAAATCACATTCACAATTTATGCCTAACCGCGGGAAATCAAACTACTCAAATTATGGGTAACTGCAACAGATCACAACATCAGTTTGGCCGATCGGGTTTAAGTTTCAACCACCTGCACCAGATGTTGATCCGAACATCACTCAACTGGCCCGTCGCGAGGCCTTTTCACGAATGGCAATACTGCATTGAAACAACTTGTTTTCTTGTGCCCAGCTACACCGCAATTGCCGCAGGTAGGTATTTTGCAAGGTTTCTTCGGAAGATCACCCCTGCGGGGGCACGTCGTGCTTTTGTGCCCTATCTCCCTACAGACCGTACAAAACCTCGACCGCGCGTCCTTGACCTCATATCCAGGCTTGTTCCTAGTTGTGGTTGGCCTACCCTTCTGCTTCTTCCTATCGGGCGGCAGCAACGTTGACAGTGAGAGGCTTGAGCCAGCTTCCCCTGAAACAGAATTAAGTCCACACTCGGTTGAGATGAACATCTGAGAACACATGTCGTCTGGGTGTGAGTAACCTGCTCCCATATCCTGAGTTGGATTGGCTGAATCCCCAATTTGAGTTTGGTCCACCAAACTTTTGCCGTCCTTGATCGCTGCCAAAACAGTCAATTCCGCCTTGCCTGCGATCAATATGTCCATTGCTCTGTCGAATGCATCCACGTTGCTATCCCCCAGCTGCACAAACTCGAGAGCGGTCAGGTGTAGTGCTGTATGCCTGTAGGAGGATAACCGCGGAGGCCCTTGATCCTTTTGGTAATGCAGGAGGTGGAGTGGCAAATTGTCGCGGGCATCTACTGTCCACCTCTTGAGGACATGGAAACTGGGTATTTTTCGCACCCCAAGATGAATTAGGACCTACTACAATGCATGGGGGGAAATAACATTAGGTCCAGAAGACAGAAGTCTGGATAAATCATTGTGAAGAAACTGTTTTTAGTGAGGTCTCTCTAACATGAAGGGGGCCGGTAGTAATTACCTTGATAGCATGGCAACAAAGCATCCCCATGTGCTCGAAGAGCCCACATTCGCACGAAAAACTAGCGCCGCCATCATGGACACGGACAACATGCATTTCGCGGCACCACTTCTCTCGCTTCTCAGCTTCGAGGTGCCGAACGTTGTAGCTGATGCCTCACTCAACTTCTTCAACATCATACCGACCAGACCGATACAAAGCCTGGCCGAACATTTCGTACATCATCCGTGTATATACCTGGCTTGCATGCTCCTCCAAAGGGTAGTTGTATCGGAGAACTATCCCGCCCTATTAAAATACAGAAACAAAAAAATGTCAGCAGGAATGGAAATCAGGAAAATATGATGTATCTGGTTGTAGGTTGCACAAAGTTTAGCTTAGCACCCACCAGCCTCGTTCTTTTCTCTTGGAAACCTTCTTCGGCTTCTCGGTCGAACTGCGGTTTGCTATATTGCTTCACAAAAAGGTTCATGGGGCATGCAGGCGGGATGTAGCCCTTCAACAAATGGTTTGCACTCTCGCTTCTTTGCGTACTGGTTTGCTTCGCACAGAATTTCCCACTAAAATAAGGCTTCGCCCACTTGTGGCGAACCTCGAAAATCTGGATCAGGAACGTGTTGTTGTGGAGCTTGTATTTGTCTAGCAGCTCAGCCCAAGCTGCTTCAAACTCGTCCACAGTGAGCATCTCATTGACAACCTTGTGCAGCGCAGCCCTGAAATCACTGCTTTTCGTGTAATGCGGCCCAAGGTGCTCCTTCGCCTTCCTTAGCACATGCCACTTGCACCAGCGATGTGTAGTATCCGGCATCGTTTGTTGTATAGCCACCTCCATCGCGCGCGCTTGATCTGCAAGCAGAAAAAAATGGTCAGGTGTGTAACATATAATGAAAAAAAGGATTACCAACTACACACACAGCCATGGTGCTATGTTTTTTAGGGCAGCAAACAAACCTGTTAGTATCGTTTTCGGAGGTTTGCCACCCACCAGCCTGATGAATTCGATGAATACCCATTTGAAACTCTCGATCGTTTCCTCTCTCATCATTACCCCACCCATGATGATACTCTGGCAGTGATTGTTCACCCCCACGAACAGCCCAAAAGGCATGTCGTATAGATTTGTCTTGTATGTAGTATCGAACGTTATGACATCCCCGAAATTGTGGTACTGCATCTTACTTCTATCATTGGTCCACAACAGGGTTTTTATCTTGCTTTCCTTATCAACCTCAACAACATATGAAAACTCCAGATCATTTGACCCCAGCTCAGAGAATGCATCCATGGTCTTCCGCACATCATCATCCTCCTGCTCCTTGCTAAGCTTCCCACAGAAAGTCCTAAGGCACCTCTTTGTGAACGGGACGTTCTCCATCCGCCCAAACAGGCTCCCAATGATGGTGTATACCTTCCCCAGATTTACATTGTTCTGGCGCAACTGTTTCACAAGATCTCTTGTGTATGTGTCAATGTGCCGGTATGATGGCCAATGCAGCTTCTCAGCACAAGTCCGTAGCATTTCATGGTTGTGGGAGGCGCGATTTTCAGATACATACCACCCACCATCATCTGTCCGGTGCAACCGAAGCATGGCGGCGCAATTGCTCCTCATTGACGAGCTGTTCTCCCTTTCTGGTTTGCCCTGAGATTCTTTTTCAAAGCAGTCAACAGCCAAAGATGCGTCAGATCATATTTGCATAGAACAAGGCACGCACGCACACGAAACACAATTAAGAAGCAAAGCAGGGGGCTTACAGCGTAGCCGCACACAATCTCTTGCATACACTTCGTCCCATTGACATTTTGACTGCTCTTGCCGTAGCGAATCCCAAAGCCAACCTCCCATGAATATAGATTGTAGAATTCATACGCCTCTGCCAGCGAATCAAAAATAGTGCCAAGCACCGGGTTCACGACCACCTCAGTCCCCCTATCTGCGAACCCTCGAATAGCAGCTTCCAGTGGCGGCACACGATCAGCTACTACAGCCCTCTCGTCTGGAGCACTAGGACCTCTTGGCCTGCATTTTGAAAAGCACAACCAAATTAGTTACGAAAACTAATTACGACGAAAAGCACGATTTAAAAGAGCCCAAACTGCTGCAACACGATTTCATAATTACAAAATCGATTCTAGGACCCTTTTCCGGCAGGATTGATTCAGACTTTTTTCTCCCCCATATCATACATTCAGACTGGTGAAAGAAAAAGTCAGCAAACTTCTACGGATTGGATTGCACTAAGCACACCATCCCACTTGCATTTGTTTGAACACTAAATAATGACAGCATGCCAATGGATAGTGAGCTTACGGACTGAAAATTATGGACAAAGTAACCTAACCATACAAGTCAACTAGTCCCCAGCAGCAACAATTCAATCATTCTATGTCGACGGGACGTAAACCGGGTTTTGGATCAGCTGCATGTGCTACTTGGCGTATATAGCGGCGAGAGCGGGCGTTCTGGTTCGTTTTTGCTGTATTTGATGTACCGGGCACTGACAGACGTCTGGCGCACACCTGCGGAGCACTGTGCACGCGCAGAATGAAGTACACAATATTACTGTTGCGACGAACACTGTATAACGTAAACACTTTACCACATATGCACGTATTTAATGCCCATGCACCAGTCGTTGTCGCAGTACCGATCTTTTTGGGCTTTCTCGTTCGAACTAGCCTACAAGCACAGCTAGCGCCGCCGGGGCGCGATGCCCCAGAACTCATCTTCTGCGCGTCGTCTCCGCGCCCCCCCGCCATCGCTGCCATTGATCCTGTGCCCGCGGTGCGCCGGGACAAGGACGAGATGGTTTGTCTCCGCGACAGACCGGAACCCCGGCGTCTGTTTCTACAAGTACCATTGACATTGACATTTTGAAAAGCACAACCAAACTAGTTACGATCAGACTTTTTTCTCCCCCATACCATACATTCAGACTGGTGAAAGAAAAAGTCAGCAAACTTCTACGGATTGGATTGCACTAAGCACACCATCCCACTTGCATTTGTTTGAACACTAAATAATGACAGCATGCCAATGGATAGTGAGCTTACAGACTGAAAATTTTGGACAAAGTAACCTAACCATACAAGTCAACTAGTCCCCAGCAGCAGCAATTCAATCATTCTATGTCGACGGGACATAAACTGGTTTTTTTTGCAGTGGCAACGATAATTTTCACCAAAATCGAACGAACGGGTAGGGATTAAGGGAAAGCAGTAAGAACTTTTCAGCAAGGGATGATCGACCACCATTTTTTTATACCCAATTCGCCTAAACTAATGAAACTTCCTCTCATCAGCTCGTATGAATGCTATCAAGGAAATACACATTTGCCCCAGGCGACAGCAAAATTGGTATGTACCTGCGCTTCCAGCCTACGCGGATGGTGGTGTTCGCCGAAGCTGGGCCGCTGTGACGTGCGGACTGCACGGCGCAGCTCGAGACGACGTCCGGCGTCCCGTCGCCGACCCATGCCGACGTCAGGACCATGCCTCCAGAACTGAATGTCGTGCATGAATCCGCCGCGCCATTGCTGCCGCTGGACTGGACGGAGTTGTGCGAGACGACGGCTGGAGTCGCCAATCCCGACGGCTGGACCACGCCCCCTGAACTAAATGTCATGCACGAATCCGTCGGGCCACTGCAGCCGCTGGACTGGACGGAGTTGTGCGAGACACCGGCTGGAGTCGCTAATCCCGACGCCACATCCCCGCCTCCAGAGCTGAAGGTCTTGCAGGATTCCCCAGAAAATTTGCCATCAGCCAAGCCCACCCCTTGATCCAACTTAGGCACGTCCGGCGAGACCGGGCCGACGGCCGGATCCGACGAGCCAATGGCCGAATTGGGCACAACATCGGCGCCGCCGCCCATAACGCACGGCGCGTCGTGCGCACCTGCACCCCTAGCAGCCAAGATAGATCTGCAGCACCGGGGACCGGGGCGAGCTCGTTAGATCTATATTTTGACCAATAACAACTAGATATGGAGGGATTCACTAATCCAGAGGCCAACGCCGCCGAGGTAGTCGCTCCGGGGAACGGCATGAGCAGATCCAGGGGGAGGAGGAAGCACACCGGCTGCTGTCGCGGCTCACCTTGTTCGTCTCCCAGCAATGAACGGGAAATGGACTCGTGCGAGAAGAAGCACATGCACCTAATCCTTGTCGCCACCAGTCCAGTAGTCCGGGTCGCCGGCCCCGCGGTACAGGAAACCAACGCCCCCACATGGTACGTCCTGCACAGCACGCCCACTTTTCTCTGACGGATGAGTACCACGGCCCGACCCCACGACACCGACGTGCGGCAGGGTATTGCATGTATCACGCGTTGTATCTCCACTTTACCCATTTTGTTAATCAGACATCACGCATCACCACGCCGTGCGCGACCGGCCGGATAGCTGCGTGCAGCTGCCGCTGCGTCCAGTTCGTCCTCTCTCGCCTCTCCCGTCCCATGTTAGCCTGTCGAGGCTCGGCACGGCCACGTCCAGGTCCCTATCTTAGTGCTACTGTACTTACATGGGAAGATAGGGCCGATATATAGAGGAAATACACTTTGGCTTCTGGTTGTATATGCACCCTATATGAGTCTTTTTTAATATTTTAATAAGAAGTCAAAATAGGTAAGAACTATTTTGACAAAACACTTGACTTACTTTTGCACTGATATATAAATGTCGACGAAAAAAAAAACAAAAGTTGACCTCACAGCGAAAAAGACAAAATTTATTTGCTATTATAGGTCACTATTCACACTATTTTAGCCAAAAATTTATCTTTTTTGAAAAAAAAGTCAGAAGGATATTTTTTGTGGATTTTATTTCTCACGAGTACAATAGAAGGTCAAGTTTATTTCAAAAATATTTTCAGGAATTTTTGACTTTTTGTTGAATTACTAATTTTTTGGGCCATTTGCATTTATATCCCTAACTTGAACCACCTAATCAGATTTGCCCCTAATTTCAAAGCCTGCTCAAATTTGCCCCTCCGCCATTAGGTGCTCTTACAGAAATGCCCTTCTGCGCCGTTACCGTCCGGTCAACAGACTTTGACCGTCCTGAAAAAAATAGCAAAAAAAATCTAAAAAATCTAAAATTTTGTGGGATCGAAGATACTCATGTGCGCAAGGCGCGTGCAAATTTTCTTCCTATTTGGACATTCCATGAGCTCGTGGCGAGGAAAAGCAGTTAATCTGTATACTTGTGAACAGTAAATTTGAAATAAAATAGCAAGAAAATTCAAAAAAATATGAATTTTTTTGGCATCACAGAGGCTTAGGTGCACAAGGTGCTTGCAAGTTTTTGTGATCAAATGACATACGAGGAGCTCTAGCAAACAAAAACAAAATTGTCATTTTTTCCAAAGTTTTTTCCCGAACCAAATTTTGTTTTTTCTCCATGAGCTCCTACAGTGTCCAAACACAACAAAAAATTGCACGCACCTTGCGGACCCGAGCCTCTTTGATGCCAAAAATTTTCATTCTTTTTTGAATTTTGTTGCTATTTTTTTGAATTTACTATTCACGGGCATACATATTTACTATTTTTTCTTTGCCACAAGCTCCTGGAATGTCCAAATAGCACGAAAATTTGTATGCATCTTGCGAACCTGAGTATCTTTGATACCACAAAAATTTAGATTTTTTTGCTATTTTTTTCAGGATGGTCAAAGCCCTTTGACTGACTTTGACCGGACGGTAACAGCACAGAAGGGCATTTATATAAGTGCACATAATAGTAGAGGGGCAAATTTGAGCAGGCTTTGAAATTAGGGGTAAATCTGAGAGTGGGCGCAAATTAGGGGCATAAATTTAAATGTCCCATTTTTTTCCCATATAGGATGCATATGTCCCTATAGACCAAAAGTTCCCTCCTGATATATAGTGAAGTTATACTGCTCCTGGTACGGATGTATGTTAATTCTTGTGAAGCGTGAACAATGAGTCTACATGTGGCCGGGAAGATCCTCTTGCTTGACACTCTGACACCGCACCCCCAAGCACAGTACAATTGGGCGGCTTGTTGGTGCATACACGTGGTGACGAAGAAATGATGAGAAGATGCGAACCCTATATGCTCCAGCCTCCAGGGTAAAGTAACAACTCTTCTCCCCAAGAAAAGTCTCCCAAGCAGCTAGGTTTCCTCTCATCGTCGACGCTGGTCTGCCCGCATCTAATTAATGGCTTCCACGTCCGAACTCCGTCCTGATGATGCGTCTAGCGTTGTTAAAAAACATGTGAAGGTGTGTCTCCGTCGAATCTTCCGAGTTAAGGTTCATGCTAGTCTTGGTGGATATGTTTAGATCTAGTTTTCGTGTGCCTTCTCTCATGTGTTTACATATTTGATCCTCCAATCTACGACTCTCTTTATCGGCGATCGTTACTACTCTGGTGCAGTGGTCCTACGTATGAGGTCTTAGCACGATCATTTTCGATTGTCTACTACAATAAGATTGGCTCATCTCTTTCGCAGACACGTCCCCGCATCGCTCCCAGGGAGCGGCCCGGGCGTAACCCTATCTCGCCAAGACAACCGCCGCCGACACCTTTTCTCCTCCTCGGTCGCCGCCAAGGTGCGTCACCGGGTAAAGCCCGTGCGACGCTGGCGGCGGCGGGGCCACACTACTTGGGGCGGCGCCTTGGCATGGCGGCACATCTATCCATGGTCTCGCGTTGTGGTTTGGAGCGCGAAGATATGCGGCGTCGGCCAGGTGGCGCGGGTTTGGCGCGGAGGTGCCTTGGCGCCATGGGCGCGGATACGCAGTGCCACTGCCGCGGCGTACTTCAAGCCAGATTTGGTGTTGTGCATGACTGTTGGCTTCTCCATGCCTGGCTTGGTACGAAGCCGTCCATGGGCGTGCTGGGCCTGCGAGGCGGTGGAAGTGGACCGCGGCGCCGAGATGCTAGGCCTTCGCGCTTGTGGTGGCCGGTCGGCGGCGCTAAAGTCCATGGCTTGGTGGTGGTGATATAGATCCGATCTGTTGGATGGTGGTAACTGCAGACTGTACTGCAGCGACTTCCTATGACTCCATGACGGCGGTGGTCATTGAAAGGTCTTTGATAGGGCTCATCTCTCCAGATCTGCTGGTTGACTTCGGCGGTGAGATATAAATTACGAACGATGGTTTGATGTGGAGGGATGATTGTGCAGTGGTGGCGCTTGCATAACATGTAGCTGCTGGGCTCACGGATAAGTGGTGGCGACAACACATGACTCACTTCGCTGATGGTGCTACTCGAGCACCCGGTCTCGAGCTCCGGCGTGAAAGACTAGGTCAGACCTGAGTTGGTTTTTCCTAGCAATGGTCATATTTTTAAGTTGTTACCTTCTTGAAGGCATCATTCGAATATGCTCGGACTGATTTCTTCAGCGCGACTTAAATTCTGGCCTTATTGGTTGGATTTGGTGATGGCGGTGCTTGAGTGCCGCCCACTTTCTGAAACCGTTGCTATTGAAGAACTTCGTCGTACATGTGGTGTCATGAGATGGTTGATGCGGATATGGTCATTGTTATACTTTGGCAATCGCGGATATGATTACTTCGAGGTTTCTTCTTTTTACTCGCCTACGCATCCTCTGCTCTTATATGATTTTGCTATTTGTTGGCATGTTTTGCGTGTGTGTTGGTGTTGGATGTGTACTCATTACATTTGTATTCTCTTGATGTTTCATTTTTAAGCAAATAAAATGCATCCTTTGTCAAAAACTGCAACAAGGTTTGCCCGGCTCCGGTGAGGAAGGGGCGAAGATGGCGGCGCGCCTTCGGCTCGTTCCAAATTCCAATACTTGTAGTCGTCACTAGGTGGTCCATGGACTTAGTTGTAATTTCTATTACCTCTGATGTTCTCTATAATATGATGATTGATTATGAATAATTAGAAGTTTCTTCTGCAAAAAAGAAAAGAAAATAGTATTTCCTCTCTTCCATAGTGTAGTGTCTATAGTTTTTTTTTCAAATGTCAAACTTAGCGAGTATAAATAATTATAATCTCCAAAATATCACATATGATATGAAAATATGCCTCATCATGTATCTAATGATATGTATTGGTATTTTAAATATTGACATTTTTTTTGTAATAATTCTTGTAGTACTCAAATAAATTAAGAATTACAATCTCGTCCATGACGCCTTCTTGTGCATAACCAACCCACACAACAGTCTGGCATTGGGTTCTACAAAATTTTGCCAATAATGACTAGCATATTTAGCACTACGACGGATGTGAGTAACACAAGAACTACATTCCTTCATCTTCTCCTTGACGTTTTCAAGCAAGAAAGCATATTTGGCCTAGTTGTTGATACGGCTGTTAACCATGCTACTGCTCCCATAATGTCTGACTTTTTTTTGAAAAATCACCGGGGGGGGGGGGAGCTCCCCCACCTGAATATATTTCTCAGTTTTGTAACCCAACGTTTGTCTGATTACAAAGGTGAATTACATAAGCACGTGTAATCGTGATAAAAAATAGGAACGCCATGAGGAGGCGACCTGTTTATGCGCCGGCTTCTTCATCCGGTGCGTACATAACATAAGATCGTCGATGATTCGCTTGAGTGTGAAGATGTTGTGGTGGTTCTGTTGCTTGAAAGTCATGGCATTTCTGGAGTCCCACATCTTCCATAGGATAATGAGGAGGATGGAGTGCCATATTAGCGCGTCTACCTGGCTGGGGAGGCGGCAGTCCCAATGGTTGTCGATGGAGTTGGGTGGTGATAGTCCGATCCGCTGCCATATTCTCTGGGCGAGCGGGCAGTCAATGAAGATGTGCGAGCTGGTCTCTCCGTCAAACCCACATCGGGGACATAGCGAGTCTGCCACGATGTTCTTGCAGAGTAGGTTGCTTTTGGAGTTGAGTCTTCCACGAAACAGAAGCCATGCAAAGATTTTGACATGGTTTGGAATGCATGAAGATCAGATGGCAACGGCATGTGCGTCGTCATCACTGTCGGCAATGACCAGCTGATAGGCGGCCCGTGTAGAAAAACGGAGGCCACCGTTTAGGTAGCACTCGTCCGGTCCCGTCGACACCTGGAAATCCTGCAGGAGAGACAACAAAGAGCACAACTCGGAAAGCAGCATTAGATGTTAGGCGGTTCCTTAGGATTGATTCTAAACCGTGGTTCAAAACAGCAGCCACACGAGCGAGGGGGGGGGGGTAGTGGTATGCGAGTAGAGGCAGGGAAACAGAGTAGCGAGTGATTGTTGGTGTAGCCAAATATCTAGCCAAAAATAGTTGTTGGTTCCAGAATTTGTGATGACAAAGGAGATGGTGTGTAAAGCTGGTAGTTGGTGGTTTATGGTTTGGCAGAGGAAAGAGTGGTTGTTTTGTGGAGCGATGAGAGCATTTGGGTGTTGTAGGTCAATCCAATCTAGCCACGAAGTTTGATCCGGTAGCAGAGCTTCGACAGCAAATTTCATTAGGAGACAATTATTCTGCACACGAAGATTTTTTAGACCTAGACCACCAAACTTTTTTGGCTTACAAATATTTTTCCAGGCAACTAAGCATTGAGCACCGGTGCAAGTTTCCTCTGCGGCCTAGAAGAAGGCTCGACGGATAGAGTCTAGGGTTTTTAGCACGCTTTTGGTAATGAGGAAGACTGACATAAAGTAGACTAGGATGGAGTCGAGGACAACAGACAGTAGGATGAGCCTATCACCCTTGGAGAGGATTTTAGCTCGCCAACCTGTCAAAAAAATTCGGCATCGTTCGATAATGGGTAGAAAGGCGTTTGGAGGTAAACGGGTAGGTACTAGGGGTAGGCCTAGGTAGATTTGTGGAAAGGTTGAGGTTGTACACTGCATGGTGGTGGCAATGGAGTCTGTCATAAAAGGGCAGACATGCATAGGCACGAATGTAGTTTTTGTGTAGTTTATCGTGAGGCCTGTAGCCATGGAATTTTTTTGAAGAATGTGTTTTAGTTGCATCACTGCATCATTGGATGACTGGGCGATGATGAGGGTGTCATCGGCACATTGAAGAACGATCGGTGGCAGGTGTGAGAACAAGGGGTGTGTGAGGTGCCGGAGGTCGCAGTCTTGTGTGATCATTTGTTGAAGGAGGTCAGCAACGATGATGAATAGGTAGGGTGATATGGGGTCTCCTTGTCTGAGGCCGTTCTTGCAGTTTATCCAGTTTCCTGCGATCCCGTTCAACATGACAGCCGGTTTTCCTGTTGAGAGGACATCCTGGATCTAGGCCGAGAATTTTGGCGGGAAGCCGCGGCAGTGAAGGATGGCGGTGAGAGATTCCCAAGAGAGAGTGTCGAAGGCTTTGCTGAAGTCTAGTTTTATGACCATGGTTGGGGCTTTGCGAGAATGGCAGGAGCCGATAAGATCCGCAGCATAGACAAAATTTTCCGCGATGCAACGGCCTGAGATGAAACCAGTCTGGTTTCCGTGAACAAGCAAAGGGATTAGCGGTTTTAGTCTGTTGGTGAGGACCTTTGCGACGGCTTTGACGGGGCAATTTTGGAGAGGTATCAGGCGGTAGGAGTCCAGTGTACTTGCTTCTTCGTTTTTTGGCAGCAGAATTAGGTGGGCTTGGTTTAACCATTCAGATTGGATAGAGAGTTCTTGGAAATCTGTCATGAACGAGAAGATGTGGTTTTTAACGAGATTCCAGTATTTTCTATAGAAAAGGGGGCCAAAACCGTCCGGTCCAGGGCTAGCTAGGGGGTTCATTTGCATGAATGCCACTTTTATTTCGTGATGAGTAAAGGCATAATCCAGATTAAGGAGTTGGGGTAGCGGTTGGGGGTAGTATTGGTGTGGCTGGAACGACCAGGAGGTAGACGGTGAGCAGCCGATAATGGATGTGAAGTGATGTTGTAGAATGGCTACTTTTTGGGCATGGGAGTGGAACTCTGTCCCATTTTGTAGGAGAGAAGTTATAGTGTTCTTGCGAAGCCTCTGGGAGGCGGCGGCATGGAAGTATTATGTGTTCTCCTCACCGTGAATAGCAGCGCGCACTTTCCCTCGTTGTTTCCAGAAGGCCATTTTTTCGGAAATAGCTGTGTGCAGGGCATTGGAGACAACAAGTCTCAACCTGTGCTCGGCTTTTGAGAGCGGTCGGGCTTCTTCTTTTAGGTCAATGATATTTATGACTTGTTTTGAAGCTGCTTCGCGGAGGTGTGCTGGTGATCATTTGGATGCCCATTGTTTGAGAGAGGAACGTGTTGTTTTTAGGGCTTTGGACAGGGCGGCTGCTGAGTTTGTTCGTTGGGCCGTGCGACGGTTGGTGGCCCAGCATTGTGAAATGGAACACCTATATTGTTAATATTTTTCTCTATAAATTTGATCAAAGTTCACAAAGTTTGGCTTTTGAAAGTTTTCATATGCGCTGCATTGTGAAATGGAAGGCCTATATATAACAGTAAAACTGAGTAAAAGGAAATGCTCGAGATCATCAAGCTTGCACAATGAGCACACCCTGATCCTTTGATCAACTCAACTCACGGCTCCTCAACGCAGTCTCCGTGTCGATCACATATTAGAAGCTTGTTCGGATTCCCTCCCTTCCACAACTCCGCTCCCGGAGCTGGTGGAGCAGCAGTTCAACATCGCGGAGTGGGGAAGATGGTGCTCCACAGATCATGAGGTTTCACGGAGCGGGAGGATTGCCGAACAGCCCCTAGGATGCCATACGCCATGCCGAATTCAGTGGGCTGGATGGGCAGTTGCAGACTGATTAAGACGAGCGCCTCTACTGTGGACTCGAGCGAGGCCATCGGGTAGATTTTGTACTCCTCGTGATAGTACGATAAATCGTGCTCGTCGCAGTCAGTGGTCAACTCTTAGCATAGATCTTTTGGGACTGCATGGCTAGCGGCATGACGCCGTGACGCACGGTCTTTTTTTTTCATTTGGAGGGACCATGATGCAAGAACTTTAGTGGCACTTCTTTTGGGTGTAGAAAGACGAGAGATTCATCGTCAAAGCATCTCCAATAAAAGATGTAGATGCAAAAATAACTACCTTTTGCATCTCCGAGGCCCCAAAACACCTCTCCAACAGATGGTGTAGATGCAAAAAAATACATCTTCCAATTGGCATAATCAAGCAGCTTGAGAGAATTCAAAGGCAATGTCTTTGGAGAAAATTTGGAAATGACCATGCTCCTTCCTTAGCAGCATGGGATTTAGTGTGCAGGCCAAAGAACAAAGGGGGTTTGGGAGTCCTGAACCTGAGAATTCATAATGAAGCACCATTGTTGAAGTTTGTTAGCAAATTTTACAATAAGGTTGATATTCCTTGGGTTAGCCTGGTTTGGGACACTTATTACCATGACAGGGTACCTCATGCTACTGTCTTGTGTGGCTCCTTTTGGTGGAGAGATTTATGCAAGTTAATGGATAAGTTCAGAATGGTTTCAAAAGTTCAGGTCTTGGCTGGGGACACTGCTATGTTTTGGGGTGATGATTGGAATCTTACCCCTTCTGCTGGTCCTTTGGATCAGGTGTTTCAGAGGTTGTTCTCCTTTGTTAAGGATCCTCTCCTTTCTGTCAAGGAGGTTTTTGCAACTCTGGATATCACTACTCTATTTCACCTTCCTCTCTCTGAGAGGGCCCATTCTGAGTTGCTGTCTCTGCAGCAGCTAATGTCTGATTTCTCTCCTCACATTAGTAAGACTGATGTTTGGACGTGGAGAGAAGATGGCAAGCCTTATACAACTAAAAAATACTACTCTTTCCTGCATATGCATATCAACCCCAATATCCTTTGCTGTCATGGGTCTGGTCTAGCTGTTGTACTATGAGAATCAAATTCTTTGCTTGGATGCTCATCATGGATCGACTTAATACCCAGGATATGTTGGAGAGATGGCATTGGAATGTCTCTGATTGTAATCATTGTGTGTTGTGCCCCACTCAGACTAACGAGGACAGAGATCACCTCTTCTTCTCATGTAACTTCAGGTGCAGGGTATGGACTTATCTACAAGTGTACTGGCCGCATGGTGATAATATGTCTGCCATTGCTTATGCTGCAAGAAGGGACTTTCAGAAGCCTTTCTTTGCTGAAGTGGTATTCCTTGCTTGTTGGAATATCTGTTCTGTGAGGAATGATAGAGTCTTCAGGAACATAACCCCTTCCTTTAGAAGGTGGAGAGCATGTTTTATTCATGACATTTCTCTACTTGCCCATAGGATTAAAGCTAAGTATAAGGATGATCTTCTTAGATGGGTTGCTTTTTTGCCACCTTGAGGTGAGCTTTGTATCTTCTTAGCTTTAGATCTTTTCTTTTTTTGATGTACATACCTTGTATCTTTGTACAGTTAATAAAATTGCAATAGCTGTGGGGTGTTTTACCCTACAGTACTAGGTCAAAAAAATACATCTCCACCTCCCGTAGATGTAAACTACAACACCTCGCGGTGTAAATTTGCATCTCCACCTACAGGAGATGTAAAAACGTTGGTCGCGCGCCAACTGCCAACCATCGTTCCTTTCCCTTCCACGCGACCAGCCGCCACCCGCCCGACTCCACCGCCGGCCAAATCCGCACCAAATTGCCGCCGTCGCCGCCGCCCGCTCGACGGCCTCCTGGCCTGCCGCAACTTCGCCCCCTCCCCCCCGGTCCCCCGCCTCCTGCCTTGTCAGCCCGCCACCTGCCCGATCCCCTTTCCGCCGCCGCCATCGTCGGCTGATTACGGGCAGCTTCGGTACTGCCCCGTGTTGCCGCTAACCGGTTTGGCTTCCACTCGACCTCCCCTACCCATTCCTCTCTGCCGCCGGCCGATTCCGGCCATCCCCGCCGGCCCCGGGGAGCTGCAACGGGAGTGCGACCCGACCTGCAGTGGGAACACATGAGCTTCTGTTCGGCAGCGCTTGATCTGTGCTTCTTCTCCGCCACACCGTTCAACTCACGGCCGCGCTTGAGCCTCGAAGGAGTCGGATCGGCCAGCCACGACGCGACGGCCTCGTTCAGCAAGCTGATGAAGATGGGGCGGCGGCTGGGCTTGAACCGAAGCTCACGCTGCAGCTGCAGATCCTGAAGAAGGCGGCCAGAGGGCTGGGCACGCATCTTCAGCCACAGCCATGAGCTCGAGCGGCAGCACCAGGCCACTTGGTCGCCGACCAAATCTCTGAACTTGCTGTTGTCCGGTTTCGATAGTTTTGACAGTAGGTTCAGTGCACTACTTTTACATCTTCAAATACATCATCTTTTGGAGTTGGAGTTTTACATCACAAATATACATCATTTGTTGAAGTTGGCTCTTTTTTGGAGATGTAAAAAGCATTTTTTGGTGACGTAAATTATACAACACCTAGTTTTACATCTCCAAATTTACATCATCTATTGGAGATGCTCTTATGCAACTGGTGCTGGACGGGGACTAGTACAACAAAAATCGTACAATTATGGACAAATTGCACGAAATCCTACATATGAACTCCTCTTTTCCCTAATCTACTAGAAACCGAAGAAAAGGCCCCCCGAGTCACTCTCCTGAGGGGCGGCTCGAGTGGAAACCCTACCTGCCGCTGCCCCCCTTTTTTTCTCCATTGTCTCCTCTGCTGCTGCCGTAGGACGCTGGCGGGCAAAGCCCCTTGGATGACGGCGGTGGCAGGGCTGCCTTCTCACATGGCGGTTTCTTCCCCGCGGCGAGCTCTTCGGTCGTGTCGGCGCATCGCCCCGGATGGCACGGTGATGGCGACGAAGATTGGGAACCGGGGCAGCGGCCCCGGGACTTGGTGGTGGTCCTTCCAGGGCGGATGACAGTGCGGGCAGCGTTTGCCGGTGGGACACGACGCTAGGCGAGGTGCGTGACGACGTGGTCTGCGGTGGTGGCGTGGTCGCGCGGCCCTGCATCGACAACGTGCTGGTGGCCTCACATCCGGCGTGCTCGAGGTCATTGCTGTCATTGACGTGGGCTTTGAGCGGCGCGGGTCGTCTTCTTCTCTGCCGGCCTAGCCTACAGGCTGCCGGTGGAGGATCGGACGACCGGTCCAAGAGGGAGCCGGTTGGCAGCGTGGGGGCTCCTAGCTTGGACAAAATAATGGTGCTTTGGCCCTAGCGCTTCTTGCGCCAACTCACCGTTCTACACGATGCTGGCCTCCTCGATCTGAGTGCTAATGTATTCTGTTCTTCTCCATCAGAGATCTACGCGGATTGTGCATGGTGCTCCTAGATATCTAGATCGGAAAGGATCCGATCGTGCACGCCCATATTATCGGCCACTGTGGATTCAAGCGGGCGCGGTGCGAAGCTTCGCTTTTTTTGTCGGTGCCATGGGACATGTCTAAGTCAAGATTCCCAAGGCTTTGATAGAGGTGGAGAAAGTCATGGCGACTGTGATTGGAGGTCTTGAAACTTTGCTGGAAGGGTGTATTGGATGCGACGAAGATTGTGTGACGGGTGTTTGCTGACTTGCAATAGCGGCCTCGGCAAGCGGGGGGCAGCACTGGAGGACTGCATTTTTGGTGGTGCTTCTCGAGTACCGAGTCTCGACTCTCAGGGTGAAAACCTTAGGTCTGGCCTATATTGGTTGTACCTAGTAATGGCCTTGTTGAAGGCATTGTTTTTTAGGTGAACTCATACTTTCTCCAGGGTGAAAACCATGATCTTCGATCGGGCAAAGACAATGCTTGTGCATTGTTTCCTTCTTGGAGATGTTGCTTTTGGAGAACCTTTTTGTAATCTGGGTGTTGTCTTCGGTGGTAGTTAGAGTGATGCTGATGCTAGTGATTGATCACTGTGGCGGGATCTTTATTTCTTCTATTCTTCTTATTTTCTTTTTTGGCTGTGTGTATCCTAGATGCCTTTGGATATCTTACTGGTACAGATGTCGGGTGTAATCGGTATCTTCACGATATTAATATATTTCTTTTATCAAAAAACTAGAAACCAAAAAAGACAAACAAAGAAAGCCCTCCACCCCACGAATTTCGTTGTGGGACTCACCTCCTCCAATCAATTGTTGCCACCTCATTATGTAACTTCGTAGGTGTAAAAGAAAAGCAGCGCCGTTCATTCATACAACTCACGGGCTTCAGACCAAAAATAACAAAGCTCAGCTTGAGACTCTCATGGGTCATGTAGCTTCAACCGAAACTAGAGGGGTTGTGCACGCTTTGCTGCGCTGTTGATGTTGTTGGGTATCTTAAAAGAATACCCACTCTGTTCCAAAATACAAGGTGTATTACTTTTTTGAAAAGTCAAACCCTTTTAAGTGTGATCAAATTTATAGATAAATATATCAAAATTCATAATAACAAATTGATATAATTAGATTCATCTGGAAATGAATTTCCATATTATTTTGTTTAATATTGTGGATGTCGATATTTTGGCTCTAAACTTGGTCAAAGTTAAAGGAATTTAACTTTTCAAAAACTAATACCCCCTATATTTTCGAATTGATGGAATATTTAGTTCGGTGGGGCAGGGAAACGATGGAGTGCTTTTTTCTATGACACGGTTATTTGGTGGGCCTTTCGTGGTGTAATTCTGTGTTATCCGCTAATAAACCCATATTAATGTGGGGAAATTTCTGCATCGGTAGCTGCATGTACTATATTGGTGTTGCAGTATCAGATGGTGGCGTTTCTTTTTCTAGGTGGTGGGAGGGTGCACGAGATTGATTCTTGGCCCGATCAAAATAGTAAGCCAAATCTAAAGTTGAATAGCTCAATCGAATGAAAGAGCTTCAAAATTAGGGAACATAGTGAATTAAAATAATTGAATGGCAGAGCTCCTTGGGAGATTGTTGACTCGGTCAAAATTGGGTGACCCAATTCTAAATTGAAGACATCAATTAACTGTGGTGCCTGATATGTCTCCAACGTATCTATAATTTTTTATTGTTCCATGCTATTATATTATCAATCCTGGATGTTTTATATGCTATTTTATATCATTTTCTGGGACTAGCCTATTAACCTAGTGCCCAGTGCCAGTTGCTGTTTTTTCCTAGTTTTTGTTTTTACAAAAATAATACCAAACGGAGTCCAAATGGGACAAAACTTTTTGACGATTTTTCTTGGACCACAAGATACCCTGGAAGCTTCGGGAGGAGGCTAGATGGGCCACGAGGTAGCGACAAGCTTAGGGGGCGCCCCCAAGCTTGTGGGCCCCCCGTGGCTCCCCTAAATCTAATTCTTCGTCTATAAATTTCCAAATATTCCCCGAAGACCAGAGGGCAACCCAAAAATACTTTTCCACCACCGCAAGTTTCTGTCTTCGTGAGATCCCATCTGGGGACCTTTTCCGGTACTGTACCGGAGGGGATTCGATCACGGACGGCTTCTACATCAACTTTGTTGCCCTTCCTATGACGTGTGAGTAGTTTACCACAAACCTACGGGTCCATAGCTAGTATCTAGATGGCTTCTTCTCTCTCTTTGACCTTCATTATAATGTTCTCCTCGATGTTCTTTGATCTTCTTCTTTTGCGGTGTGTTTGTTCAGATCCGATGAATTGTGGGTTTATGATCAGATTATCTATGAATATTATTTGAGTCTTCACTTAACTCTTTTATGCATGATTTATATAGATTTGTATTTCTCTCCGGTATATTGATTTGGTTTGGCCAACTAGATTGATTTTTTCGTGCAATGCGAGAGGTGCTTTGTAATGGGTTCAATCTTGCGGTGCTCAATCCTAGCGACAGAAAGGGACATGACACGTATTCGTAATGTTGCCATTAAGGACAAAAAGATGGGGTTTGTTCATATTGATTGGATATATCCCTCTACATCATGTCATCTTGCTTAAGGCGTTACTCCGTTCTTGTTAACTTAATACACTAGATGCATGTGGATAGCGGTCGATGTGTGGAGTAATAGTAGTAGATGTAGGCAGGAGTCGATCCACTTGTCTCGGACGTGCTGCCTATATACATGATCATTGCCTTGGATATCGTCATAACTATACGCTTTTCTATCAATTGCTCAACAGTAATTTGTTTACCCACCGTTTGCTTTCTTTCAAGAGAGAAGCCTCTAGTGAAAACTATGGCCCCCGGGTCTATCTTTTATTATATTATTTTCAGATCAACGAAATAAAAAACACAAAAATACCTTGCTGCAATTTATTTACTTTTATTCTATTTCACACTTTTACTTATCTTTTATATCTATCACTATCATATCTCATCCTTGCAAGCAACCGTGAAGGGATTGACAACCCCTTTATCGCGTTGGGTGCAAGTATTTGTTTGTTTGTGCAGGTACAACTATTGGAGACTTGTGTGTTCCTCCTACTGGATTGATACCTTGGTTCTTAACTGAGGTAAATACTTATCTCTACTTTGTCGCATCACCCTTTCCTCTTCAAGGGAATAACCAACGCAAGCTCAAGAAGTAGCAGGAAGAATTTCTGGCACCGTTGTCGGGGAGGATCAACATCAAGCCTACCAAGTACCTATCATAAACTCTCATCTCTTGCATTTACATGATTTGCCATTTGCCTCTCATTTTCCTCTCCCCCACTTATAAAACATTTTCAGAAAAATACAAAAATAATTGCCTTTTTATTTGCCTTCTTTCCGTTCGCCTTTTCTTTTTTGCTTGTTTGTTTGGTTGCTTGTTTTGCCTTCATGACTCAAAAGCAGAAAAGAAACAAGAAAAATAAAGATAACTATGGATCCACCTAAAGTTTTCTACTTGGATCATCTTCAATCCATTTGAGCTTGTGCTGAAACCCCAACTAGTTTAGTTGAGGGAAAATCATTAGATGAGCATGCTCATTTTGTGCGTCATTGTTTGTCCCAAAAGGGGAGACTCTTATGGAATCAAATAAATACTTGTTGCTTGTTGGGAGGCAACCCAATTTTATTTTTGTTTCTTGCTTTTTGGTTCTGTTTAGGAATAAATAATCCATCTAGCTTCTGGTTAGATGTGTCTTTGTGCTTTATTTAGTGTTTGTGCCAAGTAGAACCTTTGGGAAGACTTGGGTGAAGTCTTTTTGAACTTGCTGTAAAAACATAAACTTTAGCGCTCACGAGATTAGCTACTACTTTTTACTGGAGAGTGCTATTTAGTTGATTATTTTTGCAGATGATTAATAGATAAATTCCTCACGTCCAGAAATTTATTTTAGAATTTTTGGAGTTCCAGAAGTTTGCGTTAGGTACAGATTACTACAGACTGTTCTGTTTTTGACAGATTCTGTTTTTCGTGTGTTGTTTGCTTATTTTGATGAATCTATGGCTACTAATGGAGTTTATGAACCATAGAGAAGTTGGAATACAGTAGGTTTAACACCAATATAAATAAGGAATGAGTTCATTACAGTACCTTGAAGTGGTGTTTTGTTTTCTTTCGCTAACGGAGCTCACGAGATTTTCTGTTAAGTTTTGTGTTGTGAAGTTTTCAAGTTTTGGGTAAAGATTTGATGGATTATGGAACAAGGAGTGGCAAGAGCCTAAGCTTGGGGATACCCAAGGCACCCCAAGGTAAAATCTAAGGACAATACAAAATCCTAAGATTGGGGATGCCCCGGAAGGCATCCCCTCTTTTGTCTTCGTCCATCGGTAACTTTACTTGGAGCTATATTTTTATTCACCACATGATATGTGTTTTGCTTGGAGCATCTTGTATGATTTGAGTCTTTGCCTTTTAGTTCACCACAATCATCCTTGCTGTACACACCTTTTGAGAGAGACACACATTACTCGGAATTTATTAGAATACTCTTTGTGCTTCACTTATATCTTTTGAGCTAAGCAATTTTGCTCTGGCGCTTCACTTATATCTTTTAGAGCACGGTGGTGGTTA
Source organism: Triticum aestivum (assembly GCF_018294505.1). Taxonomy (NCBI): domain Eukaryota; kingdom Viridiplantae; phylum Streptophyta; class Magnoliopsida; order Poales; family Poaceae; genus Triticum; species Triticum aestivum. Next base: position 475,137,445 of record NC_057805.1, on the reverse strand, counting down.
TATTTTATAGAAATTATTGATCTCTCATGCTTCACTTATATTATTTTGAGAGTATTTTAGAACAGCATGGTAATTTGCTTTGGTTATAAATTTAGTACTAATATGATTGGCGTCCAAGATAAAAACTATTAAGTGCATTGAATACTAAGAGAAGTTAGATACTTGATAATTGTTTTGAGATAGGAAGATGGTGATATTAGAGTCATGCTAGTTGAGTAGTTGTGAATTTGAGAAATACTTGTTCTAAAGTTTGTGATTCCCGTAGCATGCACGTATGGTGAACCGTTATGTGATGAAGTCGGAGCATGATTTATTTATTGATTGTCTTCCTTATGAGTGGCGGTCGGGGACGAGCGATGGTATTTTCCTACCAATCTATCCCCCTAGGAGCATGCGCGTAGTACTTCGTTTCGATTACTAATAGATTTTTGCAATAAGTATGTGAGTTCTTTATGACTAATGTTGAGTCCATGGATCATACGCACTCTCACCCTTCCACCATTGCTAGCCTCTCTAATACGGCGCACCTTTCGCCAGTATCATACACCCACCATATACCTTTCTCAAAACAGCCACCATACCTACCTATTATGGCATTTCCATAGCCATTCCGAGATATATTGCCATGCAACTTACCACCGTTCCATTTATTATGACACGCTTCATCATTGTCATATTGCTTTGCATGATCATGTAGTTGACATCGTATTTGTGGCAAAGCCACCTTTATAATTCTTGCATACATGTCACTCTTGATTCATTGCATATTCCAGTACACCGCCGGAGGCATTCACATAGAGTCATATTCTGTTCTAAGTATCGAGTTGTAATTCTTGAGTTGTAAGTAAATAAAAGTGTGATGATCATCATTATTAGAGCATTGTCCCGTGTGAGGAAAGGATGATGGAGACTATGATTCCCCCATAAGTCGGGATGAGACTCCGGACGAAAAAAAGAGGCCAAAAAAGGGGAGAAGGCCCAAATATAAAAATGATGAGAGAAAAAGAGAGAAGGGACAATGTTACTATCCTTTTTCCACACTTGTGCTTCAAAGTAGCACCATGATCTTCATGATAGAGAGTCTCTTATTTTGTTACTTTCATATACTAGTGGGAACTTTACATTATAGAACTTGGCTTGTATATTCCAATGATGGGCTTCCTCAAAATGCCCTAGGTCCTCGTGAGCAAGCGAGTTGGATGCACACCCACTTAGTTCCTTTTGTTGAGCTTTCATACACTTATAGCTCTAGTGCATCCGTTGCATGGCAATCCCTACTCACTCACATTGATATCTATTGATGGGCATCTCCATAGCCCATTGATACACCTAGTTGATGTGAGACTATCTTCTCCTTTTTGCCTTCTCCACAACCACCATTCTATTTCACCTATAGTGATATATCCATGGCTCACGCTCACGTATTGCGTGAAGATTGAAAAAGTTTGAGAACATCAAAAGTATGAAACAATTGCTTGGCTTGTCATCGGGGTTGTGCATGATTTAAATACTTTGTGTGGCGAAGATAGAGCATATCCAGACTATATGATTTTGTAGGGATAACTTTATTTGGCCATGTTATTTTGAGAAGACATGATTGCTTTGTTAGTATGCTTGAAGTATTATTATTTTCATGTCAATATTAAATGTTTATCTTGAATCTTTCGGATATGAACATTCATGCCACAATAAAGAGAAATACATTGAAGAATATGCTAAGTAGCATTCCACATCAAAAATTCTATTTTTATCATTTACCTACTCGAGGACGAGCAGGAATTAAGCTTGGGGATGCTTGATACGTCTCCAACGTATCTATAATTTTTATTGCTCCATGCTATTATATATTCTGTTTTGGATGTTTAATGGGCTTATTTATACACTTTTATATTATTTTTGGGACTAACCTATTAACCCAAGGCCCAGTGCAAATTTTTGTTTTTTTGCCTATTTCAGTGTTTCGCAGAAAAGGAACATCAAACGGAGTCCAAACGGAATGAAACCTTCGGGAGAGTTATTTTTGGAACAAACGTGATCCAGAGGACTTGGAGTGGACGTCAAGTAATCAATGAGGAGGCCACGAGGCAGGGGGCGCGCCTACCCCCTAGGCGCGCCCTCCACCCTCGTGGGCCCCTCGTGGCTCCACCGACCTACTTCTTCCTCCTATATATACCTACGTACCCCGAAACCATCAAGGAGCACCATGAAAACCTAATTCCACCGCCGCAACCTTCTGTACCCGTGAGATCCCATTTTAGGGCCTTTTTCGGCGCTCTGCTGGGGGGGAATCGATCACGGAGGGCTTCTACATCAACACGATAGCCTCTCCGATGATGTGTGAGTTGTTTACCACAGACCTTCGGGTCCATAGTTATTATCTAGATGGCTTCTTCTCTCTCTTTGGATCTCAATACAAAGTTCTCCTCGATCTTCTTAGAGATCTATTCGATGTAACTCTTTTTGCGGTGTGTTTGTCGAGATCCGATGAATTGTGGGTTTATGATCAAGATTATCTATGAACAATATTTGAATCTTCTCTGAATTCTTTTATGTATGATTGGTTATCTTTGCAAGTCTCTTCGAATTATCAGTTTGGTTTGGCCTACTAGATTGATCTTTCTTGCAATGGGAGAAGTGCTTAGCTTTGGGTTCAATCATGCGGTGCTCGATCCCAGTGACAGTAGGGGAAATGACATGTATTGTATTGTTGTCATCGAGGATAAAAAGATGGGGTTTATATCATATTGCTTGAGTTTATCCCTCATCATGTCATCTTACCTAATGTGTTACTCTGTTCTTATGAACTTAATACTCTAGATGCATGCTGGATAGCGATCGATGTGTGGAGTAATAGTAGTAGATGCAGGCAGGAGTCGGTCTACTTGTTGCGGACGTGATGCCTATATACATGATCATGCCTAGATATTCTCATAATTATGCACTTTTCTATCAATTGCTCGATAGTAATTTGTTCACCCACCGTAATACTTATGCTATCTTGAGAGAAGCCACTAGTGAAACCTATGGCCCGCGGGTCTATTTTCCATCATATTAATCTCCCGCCAACATGCTATTTCTGTCGCCGTTTATTTTGCAATCTTTACTTTTAATCTTTATCATAAAAATACCAAAAATATTATCTTATCATCTCTATCAGATCTCACTTTTGCAAGTGGCCATGAAGGGATTGACGACCCCTTTATCGCGTTGGTTGCAAGGTTCTTATTTGTTTGTGTAGGTACGAGGGACTTGCGTGTGGCCTCCTACTGGATTGATACCTTGGTTCTCAAAAACAGAGGGAAATACTTACGCTACTTTGCTGCATCACCCTTTCCTCTTCAAGGGAAAACCAACACATGCTCAAGAGGTAGCAGGGCTACTGGGCTTCGCACTTATTATTTGCAAATATTAAAGGGGCACATCGATCCCTTGATCTGACGTTGCCACCCGACCAGTGTCTCGGGGGCTACTGCATTGCCTATTCAATGCAGAAAATTCAAAGTGCTTAATGTTCGGCTTGACCGAACTATGGGCAAACGCGTCCTCGGACAATAATAGGTACCATCTGGAACTTATCCAGCATCAAGCTAATATGTTACGGCGACTTCTCAAAACCCTCTCTCAAGGGCCCGTCCGCCGATCACTATCTCCTCTAATGTGCATCTCGGATTTTAGGTCGACACACACCTTGAGGGCTACTGGCTATATATCTCGGCAGAGAATAAATGGCACCAATCGAAAATATTCACAAAAAATCAGCCTGCAGTCAGGGTGGTGCACCTCCTCGAAAGTAGTCCGGCATAAAGCTCGGGCGCCAGTGGCTGGCTCCATAGAGGGCATTTCTGGCATTAAGCTCGGCCGAATTCGTCAAATCTTTTAAAGACCAAGGTAGTTTATGACACCTCGGACGCCGACCATCGTCGGAGCTCGGCTGTAAAAAGATGCCTCAGATTTAGTTCGGCGTTGGAGCTCGGACGGAAGAGGATACCTTGAATGTCGAATAGTGCTGGAGCTCGGCTGCAAAAAGATAGCTCAGTTACAGTCCGGCGTTGGAGCTCGGATACACCGCCGCACGGGAAGCACTTCAAACTCGAGGAGTGGCGTAAAAATAACAAGGCATTGATAAAGGCCAAAGATTTAAGGGGCTCCTCGGATACCCGACGTGTAAACTCTTCGGACTCACTTCGGCGATCCTCAAGATTGAAGATGGGAAGATTTGTTGAACCAGTTTTCAAGACCGACGACCGAAGATGAAGAGCAGTTCGGAAGAATCGAGGAGCATCCCCAACTTGAAGACCGGTTCAGGGGGCTACTGACGGTGTCTTGGACCAGGGGGTACTCACCACGTCGTCTCCCGACCAGGTGGATCGGGCCGAGGACCCCCATGGCGGTTTACTCATGGACCACTTTGGGCAGCCCATGCCGCATACAAGGAATATTCCACAAGACATGATGATCAAGACAAGGACTCCTATCCACCGACCTATTCGACTAGAACTCTTGTTATCCTAGGCCTCCGGTACATTATATAAGCCGAGGCCAGGCTAGTCGATAGATTATTATGACATTATTCATCATACCCTCAGGTTTTAGACCACAACATATGATCTCGAGGTAGATCAACTCTGTACGTGATACTCCATCAATATAAACAAGAGCAGGACGTATGGTTTTACCTCCATCAAGAGGGCCCGAACCTGGGTAAAACATTGTCTCCTTCGTTCCTGTTACCATTGATCCGAGAATCCATAGCTCGGGACCCCCTACCCCGAGATCTGCCGGTTTTGACATCGACAGTGGGTTACCTGACTGGATCCGAGCAGAACGTAGATGTGGTTGAAGCTGTGGTTGCAGCAGCGGCGGTTTGAGATACCGGTAGGGGGAGGCGCGAGGGGGGGGGTGATGCTGAGGGTGGGGATGATGTTGGAGGAATAAATTCTGAAATCGCGCGCCTAATGATAATTTCGCTGTGAAACTTGAAACTTGGGTGGGGGAAACACACAACACAGACGAAGCGCGTAAAATACTCGTGTGCGAGAAAAAGGAAAGTTGGCAGATCCCGTCCTCAAAAAATTGTACACGTGTACTTGATTTTTTTAGTCAATGGTACACCTGGTTTATTAGGAAACATTGCACAAGTAACTGACTTATGGGCCATTAACGCAAAAAAACATAGACGGGTATGGCATAGAAACAGTGTGTTTTGTGATCTTCTAATGATTAACGCAAAAAACGCACACGGGCACACATGCTAATCAACGCTCAAAGCCCTCAAAGGATGCTCTTACCGACATTGTACGTTAATACTACAAACTTAAAGTACTACTGGTAATTTGCTCTAATACTACAAACTTAAACTACTTCACACATGCTGCCATCGGGGCATGCTGGCCAGAAGCCGGTGTTCTCCTTCCCCGCCTTGTAGGCGGCAGCCCACCGTGCTTCGATCTCCGCCAAGCTCTCCTCACCACGGCGTGCGACCTCTTTTTTCTTGCAGCCGCGGGACTCTCTTTTCTTAACTGCTTTCTGCCTTTTCCGCTCCTTCTTTGCGGCTTTGGCCGCCTCTAGATCCACCACCCATTCAGCCATGGCAGCCTCAAAGTCCGCCCATGTAACAATCTGGCCGCCGGCAGCGATGAACTCGGCGCGGCGAGATGTCATCGCTTCCTTACCATGTGTGCGGTCGCGGGCGGCGAGGAACGCGGCGCGGCGGGATGCCATTGCTTCCTTACCAGTTAATGTGCGCCGCGGTGCCATGGACGATGCCTGGAGAGAGCTCTGAGATGGAGGGGCCGGGCAGCCGTACAGTGCGGTGGTATTCAAAAGCTCAATGACAAACGACAACAGAAATTTGGCTTCCCTTACAATTTTGCTCGTTCATTATCGCACACGGTTCATCTCCGTCGCTTCCGGAAACAGTGTGCACTGAGGCTATTGTGTGTTGTGTTATGATTGGCTGGAACCCCAGCCACGCGGATCGCGCGTGTGCACCGTAGGATGCGCCACGATCGAACGGCAATCCACGTCCCTCACATCACACCTGTGCACCTGTAGCTGGATTGGATTTGTATGCACTAAATGCCTAGAAAATGCACATAATCCCCTAAATATGGTAAATGAGCCCCAAAAAATGCCAAATTTGAACACAGTGATTTGCAGGGTGTATGTTCATCGTAGAAAAAAACTCCAGGGCAAAGAACGAAGAAAATTTGGATTCCCCTTCAATCTTGGGGATTTCCCTCTCGAAAGCGTGGAACTTCCTCAGTGATTGTTCGATTTATGAAGGGCGTGCATGACGACATAAGACAAACCTTCTCAAATTTTTACCAGGGCATGGTGAGGTCATACCATGGCACCATGCCAGGTGTCATGTTTTTTAAGCATTTATTCCATTTTTTATAGTTGAAAACCCAACAAACAAACATTTGTGGTTGACTATTGCCACACATTTCATCGAAATATCTGTCCATTCCTTGTAAAAGGCACGAGAATTTACTAAATGGCACGAGCATGGTTTTCCAGGCCGTTCTTGTGGACCCTTTCATGCACCGATTGTTTGAACTTGAATTATGTGCATTAATGCCTAGGAAATGCACATAATCCCCTAAATATGGCCAATGAACCTGGAAAAGTGCCAAATTTGAACGTGGTGATTTGCAGGATGTATGTTCATCATAGAAAAAAACTCGTGGACAAAGGACAAAGGAAATTTGGACCACCCTTCAATCTTGGTGATTCCCCCCTCGAAACCATGAAACTTCCTCGGTGATGATTCGGTTTTATGAAAGGCGTGCATCACATCATAAGGAAAATATTCTCCAATTTTTACCAGGGCATGGTGAGGCCATACCATGGCACCACGCCAGGCGTCATGCTTTCCAACCATGTGTTTCATTTTTTGTATAGTTGTTATCCCAGTAAATGACGCGTTTATGGTTGACTATTATATATTGCCACACATTTCCTTGAAATATCTGCCTGTTCCTTGTAAAAGGCATGAGAATGTACTAAATAACACGAGCATGGTTTTCCAGACCGTTCTTGTGCACCTTTTCATGCATCGATTGTTAGAATTTGAATTATGTCCATTGATGCTTAGAAAATGCACATAATCCCCTAAATATGGTAAATGAGCCCGGGAAAATGTCAAATTTGAACATGTTGTATTTGTGGCGGTATGTCGATCGTTGGAAAAAAAACCGAATGACAATCTAGGATGGAAATTTGGATTCCCCTTCAATCTTGGGGATTTCCCTCTCGAAAGCATGGAACTTCCTCGGTGATGGTTCGATTTATGAAGGGCGTGCGTGACGACACAAGCCAAACCTTCTCAAATTTTTACCAGGGCATGGTGACGTCATAACATGGCAGCATGCCACGCGTTATGTTTGTAAGCATTTATTTCATTTTTTCTATAGTTGAAAACCCAACAAACAAACATTTGTGGTTGACTATTATGCCACACATTTCATCAAAATATCTGTCCATTCCTTGTAAAAGGCATGAGAATTTACTAAATGGCACGAGCATGGTTTTCCAGGCCGTTCTTGTGCACCCTTTCATGCAATAATTGTTTGAACTTGAATTATGTGCATTAATGCCTAGGAAATGCACATAATCCCCTAAATATGGCAAATGAACCCGGAAAAGTGCCAAATTTGAACACGGTGATTTGTAGGTTGTATGTTCATCATAGAAAAAAACTTGTGGACAAAGGACAAAGGAAATTTGTGTTGGGGAACGTAGTAATAATTCATAATTTTCCTACGTGCCAACAAGATCAATCTAGGAGATGCTAGCAACGAGAGAGAGAGGGAGTGCATCTTCATACCCTTGAAGATCGCTAAGCGAAAGCATTAGAAGAACGCGGTTGATGGAGTCGTACTCGCGGCGATTCAAATCGCTGAAGATCCGATCAAGCGCCGAACGGATGGCGCCTCTGCGTTCAACACATGTACAACCCGGGGAACATCTCCATGTAGATCGTATCTACTATACAACTCATGTTCGACCTTTCGGTCTCTCGTGTTCCGAGGCCATGTCTGTACATGCTAGGCTCGTCAAGTCAATCTAAGTGTTTTGCATGTGTAAATCTGGCTTACACCCGTTGTATTCGACGTTAGAATCTATCACACCCGATCATCACGTGGTGCTTCGAAACAACGAACCTTCGCAACAGTGCACAGTTAGGGGAACACTTTCTTGAAATTTTAGAGAGGGATCATCTTATTTATGCTACCGTCATTCTAAGCAAATAAGATGTAAACATGACAAACATCACATGCAAATCACAAAGTGACATGACATGGCCAATATCATCTTGCGCCTTTGATCTCCATCTTCGTGGCGCGGCATGATCACCTTCGTCACCGGCATGACACCATGATCTCCATCATCATGTCTTCATGAAGTCGTCTCGCCAACTATTACTTCTACTACTATGGCTAACGGTTAGCAATAAAGTAAAGTAATTACATGGCGTTTTCAATGACACACAGGTCATACAATAAATTAAGACAACTCCTATGGCTCCTGCCGGTTGTCATACTCATCGACATGCAAGTCATGATTCCTATTACAATAACATGATCAATCTCATACATCACATATATCATTCATCACATCCTTTTGGCCATATCACATCACATAGCATACCCTGCAAAAACAAGTTAGACGTCCTCTATTTGTTGTTTGCATGTTTTACGTGGCTGCTATGGGTTTCTAGCAAGAACGTTTCTTACCTACTCAAAAGCCACAACGCTGATATGCCAATTGCTATTTACCCTTCATAAGGACCCTCTTCATCGAATCCGATTCGACTAAAGTGGGAGAGACACACACCCGCTAGCCACCTTATGCAACAAGTGCATGTCAGTCGGTGGAACCTGTCTCACGTAAGCGTACGTGTAAGGTTGGTCCGAGCCGCTTCATCCCACAATGCCGTCGAATCAAGATAAGACTAGTAACAGTAAGCAAATTGAACAAATCATCGCCCACAACTACTTGTGTTCTACTCGTGCATAGAATCTACGCATAGACCTAGCTCTGATACCACTGTTGGGGAACGTAGTAACAATTCAAAATTTTCCTACGTGCCACCAAGATCAATCTAGGAGATGCTAGCAACGAGAGAGAGAGAGGGAGTGCATCTTCATACCCTTGAAGATCGCTAAGCGGAAGCGTTACAAGAACGCGGTTGATGGAGTCGTACTCGCGGTGATTCAAATCGCGGAAGATCCAATCAAGCGCCGAACGGAGAGGGGGAGGGCTGCGCCAGGGGAAGGGTGCGGCTGCCCTCCCACCCCCTCAATATATATAGGGGCAAGGGAGAGGTGGGCCGGCCCCTTCAGATCCCATCTAGGGGAGGGGCGGCGGCCAGGGAGGGGAAACTTGCCCCCCAAGCCAAGGGGGGCGCCCCCTTTAGGGTTTCCCCTCAACTCGAGGCGCATGGGCCCTAGGGGGGATGGCGCCCAGCCCACTTAGGGGCTGGTTCCCCTCTACATACAGCCCATAGGGCCCTCCGGGGCAGGTGGACCCTCCCGGTGGACCCCCGGAACCCTTTCGGTGGTCCCGGTACAATACCGGCATACCCCCGAACACTTCCGGTGACCGTATGAGGAATTCCCATATATAAATCTTTACCTCCGGACCATTCCGGAACTCCTCGTGACGTCCGAGATCTCATCCGGGACTCGGAACAACCTACGGGAACCACATACTATTTCCCATAACAACTCTAGCGTCACCGAACCTTAAGTGTGTAGACCCTACTGGTTCGGGAACCATGCAGACATGACCGAGACATCGCTCCGGCCAATAACCAACAACGGGATCTGGATACCCATGTTGGCTCCCACATGTTCCACGATGATCTCATTGGATGAACCACGATGTCAGGGATTCAATCAATCCCGTCTACAATTCCCTTTGTCCATCGGTATGTTACTTGCCCGAGATTCGATCGTTGGTATCCCCATACCTCGTTCAATGTCGTTACCGGCAAGTCTCTTTACTCGTTCCATAATGCATGATCCCGTGGCTAACTCCTTAGTCACATTGAGCTCATTATGATGATGCATTACCGAGTGGGCTCAGAGATACCTCTCCGTCATACGGAGTGACAAATCCCAGTCTCGATTCGTGCCAACCCAACAGACACTTTCGGAGATACCTGTAGTGCACCTTTATAGCCACCCAGTTACGTTGTGACGTTTGGCACACCCAAAGCATTCCTACGGTATCCGGGAGTTGCACAATCTCATGGTCTAAGGAAATGATACTTGACATTAGAAAAGCTTTAGCAAACGAACTACACGATCTTGTGCTATGCTTAAGATTGGGTCTTGTCCATCACATTATTCTCCTAATGATGTGATCCCGTTATCAACGACATCCAATGTCCATGGTCAGGAAACCATGACCATCTATTGATCAACGAGCTAGTCAACTAGAGGCTTACTAGGGGCATATTATGATCTATGTATTCACACATGTATTACGGTTTCCGGTTAATACAATTATAGCATGAACAATAGACATTTATCATGAACACGGAAATATAATAATAACACTTTATTATTGCCTCTAGGGCATATTTCCAATAGTCTCCCACTTGCACTAGAGTCAATAATTTAGTTACATTGTGATGAATCGAACACCCATAGAGTTCTAGTGTTGATCATGTTTTGCTCGCGGAAGAGGTTTAGTCAACGGATCTGCGACATTCAGATCCGTATGCACTTTACAAATATCTATGTCTCCATCTTTAATGTATTCACGAATGGAGTTGAAGCGACGCTTGATATGCCTGGTCTTCTTGTGAAACCTGGGCTCCTTGGCAAGGGCAATAGCTCCAGTGTTGTCACAGAAGAGAGTCATCGGGCCCGATGCATTGGGAATAACTCCTAGGTCGGTGATGAACTCCTTCATCCAGACTACTTCCTGTGCTGCCTCCGAGGCTGCTATGTACTCCGCTTCACATGTAGATCCCACCATGATGCTTTGCTTGCAACTGCACCAGCTGATTGCCCCACCATTCAAAATATACACGTAACCGGTTTGTGACTTGGAGTCATCCAGATCTGTGTCGAAGCTAGCATCAACGTAACCCTTTACGATGAGCTCTTCGTCACCTCCATAAACGAGAAACATATCCTTAGTCCTTTTTAGGTACTTTAGGATATTCTTGACCGTTGTCCAGTGTTCCATGCCGGGATTACTTTGGTACCTTCCTACCAAACTTACGGCAAGGTTCACATCAGGCCTAGTACACAACATGGCATACATAATAGACCCTATGGCCGAGGCATAGGGGATGACACTCATCTTTTCTCTATCTTCTGCCGTGGTCGGGCATTGAGCCGTGCTCAATCTCACACCTTGCAATACAGGCAAGAACCCTTTCTTGGACTGATCCATATTGAACTTCTTCAATATCTTGTCAAGGTATGTGCTTTGCGAAAGACCAATGAGGCGTCTTGATCTATCTCTATAGATCTTGATGCCTAATATGTAAGCAGCTTCTCCAAGGTCCTCCATTGAAAAACACTTATTCAAGTAGGCCTTTAGGCTTTCCAAAAATTCTATATTATTTCCCATCAATAGTATGTCATCCACATATAATATGAGAAATGCTACAGAGCTCTCACACACTTTCTTGTAAACACAGGCTTCTCCACAAGTCTGTGTAAACCCAAACGCTTTGATCATCTCATCAAAGCAAATGTTCCAACTCCGAGATGCTTGCACTAGCCCATAGATTGAGCACTGGAGCTTGCATACCTTGTCAGCATTCTTAGGATCGACAAAACCTTCTGGCTGCATCATATACAACTCTTCCTTAAGGAAACCATTAAGGAATGTTGTTTTGACGTCCATTTGCCATATCTCCTAATCATAGAATGCGGCAATTGCTAACATGATTCGGACGGACTTCAGCTTCGCTATGGGTGAGAAGGTCTCATCGCAGTCAACCCCTTGAACTTGTCGATAACCCTTAGCGACAAGCCGACCCTTATAGATGGTCACATTACCATCCACGTCAGTCTTCTTCTTAAAGATCCATTTATTTTCTATGGCTTGTCGATCATCGGGCAAGTCTGTCAAAGTCCATACTTCATTTTCGTAGATGGATCCTATCTCGGATTTCATGGCTTCAAGCCATTTGTTGGAATCCGGGCCTGCCATCACTTCTTCATAGTTCGAAGGTTCACCATTGTCTAACAACATGATTTCCAGGACAGGGTTGCCGTACCACTCTGGTGCGGAACGTGTCCTTGTGGACCTACGAAGTTCAGTAGCAACTTGATCCGAAGATTCATGATCATCATCATTAACTTCCTCTCTAGTCGGTGTAGGCACCACAGAAACATCTTCCTGAGCTGCGCTACTCTCCGGTTCAAGAGGCAGTACCTTATCAAGTTCTACATTCCTCCCACTTACTTCTTTCGAGGGAAACTCTTTCTCTAGAAAGGATCCATTCTTGGCAACAAAGATCTTGCCTTCGGATCTGAGGTAGAAGGTATACCCAATAGTTTCCTTAGGGTATCCTATGAAGACACATTTTTTCCAACTTGGGTTCGAGCTTCTCAGGTTGAAGTTTCTTGACATAAGCATCGCATCCCCAAATTTTCAGAAACGACAGCTTAGGTTTCTTTCCAAACCATAATTCATACGGTGTCGTCTCAACGGATTTCGAGGGAGCCCTATTTAAAGTGAATGCGGCAGTCTCTAAAGCATAACCCTAAAATGATAGCGTAGATCGGTAAGAGACATCATAGATCGCACCATATCCAATAAAGTGCGATTACGACGTTCGGACACACTATTTCGCGGAGGTGTTCCAGGCGGCGTGAGTTGTGAAACAATTCCACATTTCCTTAGGTGCGTGCCAAACTCGTGACTCAAGTATTCTCCCCCACGATCTGATCGTAAGAACTTTATTTTCCTGTCACATTGATTTTCTACCTCACTCTGAAATTCCTTGAACTTTTCAAAGGTCTCAGACTTGTGCTTCATTAAGTAGACATACCCATATCTACTTAAGTCGTCAGTGAGGGTGAGAACATAACGATAGCCACGGTGAGCCTCAACGCTCATTGGACCGCACACATCAGTATGTATGATTTCCAATAAGTTGGTTGCTCGCTCCATTGTTTCGGTGAACGGAGTCTTGGTCATTTTGCCCATGAGGCATGGTTCGCACGTGTCAAATGATTCATAATCAAGAGACTCCAAAAGTCCATCTGCATGGAGTTTCTTCGTGCGTTTGACACCAATGTGACCAAGGCGGCAGTGCCACAAGTATGTGGACTATCATTATCAACCTTACATCTTTTGGCATTCACGCTATGAATATGTGTAATATCACGTTCGAGATTCAATAAGAATAAACCATTGACCAGCGGGGCATGACCATAAAACATATCTCTCATATAAATAGAACAACCATTATTCTCAGATTTAAATGAGTAGCCATCTCGCATTAAACGAGATCCAGATACAATGTTCATGCTCAAAGCTGGCACTAAATAACAATTATTGAGGTTTAAAACTAATCCCGTAGGTAAATGTAGAGGTAGCGTGACGACGGCGATCACATCAACCTTGGAACCATTCCCGACGCACATTGTCACCTCGTCCTTCGCCAGTCTACGCTTATTCCGCAGCTTCTGTTTTGAGTTACAAATATGAGCAACCGCACCGGTATCAAATACCCAGGAGCTACTACGAGTGCTGGTAAGGTACACATTAATAACATGTATATCATATATACCTTTGGTACTGCCGGCCTTCTTATCCGCTAAGTACTTGGGGCAGTTCCGCTTCCAGTGACCATTTCCCTTGCAATAAAAGCACCGAGTCTCGGGCTTTGGTCCATTCTTTGGCTTCTTCCCGGCAACTGATTTACCGGGCGCGGCAACTCCCTTGCCGTCCTTCTTGAAGTTCTTCTTACCCTTGCCTTTCTTGAAACTAGTGGTCTTATTCACCATCAACACTTGATGTTCCTTTTTTGATCTCCACCTCCGCTGATTTCAACATTGAATATAACGCAGGAATGGACTTCTCCATCCCTTGCATATTGTAGTTCATCACAAAGCTCTTGTAGCTAGGTGGAAGCGACTGGAGGATCCTGTCAATGACCGAGTCATCCGGGAGATTAACTCCCAGCTGAGACAAGCGGTTGTGCAACCTAGACATTTTGAGTATATGCTCGCTGATAGAACTATTTTCCTCCATCTTACAACTGTAGAACTTGTCGGATACTTCATATCTCTCGACCCGGGCATGAGCTTGGAAAACCATTTTCAGGTCTTGGAACATCTCATATGCTCCGTGCAGCTCAAAACGCTTTTGGAGCCCCAGTTCTAAGCTGTAAAGCATGCCGCACTGAACCATGGAGTAATCATCACTACGCGACTGCCAAGCATTCATAACGTCTTGAGTTGCTGGAAAAATGGGTGCGTCACCTAGCGGTGCTTCAAGGACATATGCTTTCTTGGCAGCTATGAGGATGATCCTCAAGTTACGGACCCAATCCTTATAGTTGCTACCATAGTCTTTCAGCTTGGTTTTCTCTAGGAACGCGTTGAAGTTGAGAGCAACATTAGCGTGGGCCATTTCATCTACAAGACATATTGTAAAGACATTTTAGACTAAGTTCAAGATAATTAAGTTCATCTAATCAAATTATTTAATGAACTCCCACACAGATAGACATCCCTCTAGTCATCTAAGTGATACATGATCCAAATCGACTAGGCCGTGTCCGATCATCACGTGAGACGGACTAGTCATCAACGGTGAACATCTCCATGTTGATCGTATCTACTATACGACTCATGTTCGACCTTTCGGTCTCTCGTGTTCCAAGGCCATGTCTGTACATGCTAGGCTCGTCAAGTCAACCTAAGTGTTTTGCATGTGTAAATCTGGCTTACACCCGTTGTATTCGAACGTTAGAATCTATCACACCCGATCATCACGTGGTGCTTCGAAAACAATGAACCTTCGCAACGGTGCACAGTTAGGGGGAACACTTTCTTGAAATTTTAGAGAGGGATCATCTTATTTATGCTACCGTCGTTCTAAGCAAATAAGATGTAAACATGACAAACATCACATGCAAATCACAAAGTGACATGATATGGCCAATATCATCTTGCGCCTTTGATCTCCATCTTCGAGGCGCGGCATGATCACCTTCGTCACCGGCATGACACCATGATCTCCATCATCGTGTCTTCATTAAGTCGTCTTGCCAGCTATTACTTCTACTACTATGGCTAACAGTTAGCAATAAAGTAAAGTAATTACATGGCGTTTTCAATGACACGCGGGTCATACAATAAATTAAGACAACTCCTACGGCTCCTACCGGTTGTCATACTCATCGACATGCAAGTCATGATTCCTATTACAAGAACATGATCAATCTCATACATCACATCCTTTTGGCCATATCACATCACAAAGCATACCCTGCAAAAACAAGTTAGACGTCCTCTAATTGTTGTTTGCATGTTTTACGTGGCTGCTATGGGTTTCTAGCAAGAACGTTTCTTACCTACGCAAAAGCCACAATGGTGATATGCCAATTGCTATTTACCCTTCATAAGGACCCTCTTCATCGAATCCGATTCGACTAAAGTGGGAGAGACAGACACCCGCTAGCCACCTTATGCAACAAGTGCATGTCAGTCGGTGGAACCTATCTCACGTAAGCGTACGTGTAAGGTCGGTCTGAGCCGCTTCATCCCACAATGCCGCCGAATCAAGATAATACTAGTAGGTAAGAAAATTGAACAAATCATCGCCCACAACTACTTGTGTTCTACTCGTGCATAGAATCTACGCATAGACCTAGCTCTGATACCTTTGTTGGGGAACGTAGTAATAATTCAAAATTTTCCTACGTGCCACCAAGATCAATCTAGGAGATGCTAGCAACGAGAGAGAGTGGGAGTGCATCTTCATACCCTTGAAGATCGCTAAGCGTAAGCGTTACAAGAACGCGGTTGATGGAGTCATACTCGCGGCGATTCAAATCGCGGAAGATCCGATCAAGCGCCGAACGGACAGCGCCTCCGTGTTCAACACACGTACAGCCCGGGGACGTCTCCTCCTTCTTGATCCAGCAAGGGGAGAGGAGAAGTTGAGGGAGAACTCCAGTAGCACGACGACGTGGTGGTGGAGGAGCTCATGATTCTCCGGCAGGGCTTCCCCAGGCACTACGGAAGAGGAGGAGTTGGAGAGGGGGAGGGCTGCGCCAGGGGAAGGGTGCGGCTGCCCTCCCACCCCCTCAATATATTTAGGGGCAAGGGAGAGGGGGCCAGCCCCCTCAGATCGCATCTAGGGGAGGGACGGCGGCCAGGGAGGGGAAACTTGCCCCCCAAGCCAAGGGGGGCGCCCCCTTTAGGGTTTCCCCTCAACCCTAGGCGCATGGGCCCTAGGGGGATGGCGCCCAGCCCACTTAGGGGCTGGTTCCCCTCCACATACAGCCCATAGGGCCCTCCGGGGCAGGTGGACCCTCCCGGTGGACCCCCGGAACCCTTTCGGTGGTCCCGGTACAATACCGGCATACCCCCGAACACTTCCGGTGACCGTATGAGGACTTCCCATATATAAATCTTTACCTCCGGACCATTCCGGAACTCCTCGTGACGTCTGGGATCTCATCCGGGACTCCGAACAACCTACGGCAACCACATACTATTTCCCATAACAACTCGAGCGTCACCGAACATTAAGTGTGTAGACCCTACGGGTTCGGGAACCATGCAGACACGACCGAGACATCTCTCTGGCCAATAACCAACAGCAGGATCTGGATACCCATGTTGGCTCCCACATGTTTCACGATGATCTCATCGGATGAACCACGATGTCGGGGATTCAATCAATCCCGTATACAATTCCCTTTGTCCATCGGTATGTTACTTGCCCGAGATTCGATCGTAGGTATCCCCATACCTCGTTCAATCTCGTTACCGGCAAGTCTCTTTACTCGTTCTGTAACGCATGATCCCGTGGCTAACTCCTTAGTCACATTGAGCTTATTATCATGATGCATTACCAAGTGGGCCCAGAGATAACTCTCCGTCATACGGAGTGACAAATCCCAGCCTCGATTCATGCCAAACCAATAGACACTTTCGGAGATACCTGTAGTGCACCTTTATAGCCACCCAGTTACGTTGTGACGTTTTTCACACCCAAAGCATTCCTACGGTATCCGGGAGTTGCACAATCTCATGGTCTAAGTAAATGATACTTGACATTAGAAAAGCTTTAGCAAACGAACTACACGATCTTGTGCTATGCTTAAGATTGGGTCTTGTCCATCACATTATTATCCTAATGATGTGATCCCGTTATCAACGACATCCAATGTCCATGGTCAAGAAACCATGATCATCTATTGATCAACGAGCTAGTCAACTAGAGGTTTACTAGGGACATATTACGATCTATGTATTCACACATGTACTACGGTTTCCGGTTAATACAATTATAGCATGAACAATAGACATTTATCATGAACACGGAAATATAATAATAACCACTTTATTATTGCCTCTAGGGCATATTTCCAACAATTTGGACCCCTCTTCAATCTTGGTGATTTGCCCCTCGAAACCATGAAACTTCCTCGGTGATGGTTCATTTTATGAAAGGCGTGCATGACGACATTTTTACCAGGGCACGGTGAGGTCATACCATGGCACCACACCAGGCGTCATGTTTTTCAAGCATGTATTTCATTTTTGTATAGTTGTTAACCCAGTAAACGATGCGTTTATTGTTGACTATTGCCACACATTTCTTGAAATATCTGCCGATTCCTTGTAAAAGGCATGATAATGTACTAAATAGCACGAGCATGGTTTTCCAGACCGTTCTTGTCACCTTTCCATGCACCGATTGTTCGAGTTTGAATTATGTGCATAATTAATGCCTAGAAAATGCACATAATCCCCTAAATATGGTAAATTAGTTCGGGAAAATGTCAAATTTGAACACGTTGCATTTGAGGCGGTATGTTGATCATTGGAAAAAAACTGAATGACAAACTAGGACAGAAATTTGGATTCCCCTTCAATCTTGGTGATTTCCCTCTCGAAAGCATTGAACTTCCTCGGTGATGGTTTGATTTATGAAGGGCGTGCATGACGACATAAATCAAACCTTCTCAGCTTTTAACCATGGCACGGTGAGGCCATACCATGGCACCATGCCAGCCGTCATGTTTTTCAAGCACATATTTCATTCTTCTATATATAGTTGATAATCCAGTAAATGACGCGTTTGTGCTTGACTATTGCCACGCATTCCATTGAAATCTCTGCCCATTCCTTGTAAAAGGCTTGAGAAATTACTAAATACCACGAGTATGGTTTTTCCAGACCGTTCTTGTGCACCCTTTCATGCACCGATTGTTTTTCCAGACCGTTCTTGTGCACCCTTTCATCCCCTAAATATTGTCAATGAACCCGGAAAAGTGTCAAATTTGAACACGGTGATTAGCAGGGTTTATGTTCATCATAGAAAAGAACTCATGGATGAAGGACAAAGGAAATTTGGTTTCCCATTCAATCTCGGTGATTTACTATCGCACACGATTCATCTCCGTCGCCTCTGCGAACCGTGTGTGTTCACTCACACATGTAAAAGGAAAAAGAAAACCCTCGCCCACTTCGTCCCCACTCACTCACCGCGGACTACTCCGCAACTCTGCACCCTAAGCTCGACGGCTGTTGGCGGCGGGCGTAGGTCGCGCTCCAAACGGCACCGGATTTCGCCACTACCGCTTTCCGCCGCCTATCTGCACCGACATTCTAGACTCTGGTCGACTGGGGTTTTCTGCGGGATTGCGCTGGGGATTTTTCTCATGGAGAAGGTAATCAACTTAATTAGCGAAATATTCGTTCATCTCTTATCGCAGTCCGCCCGTCGCTATTAATCAACCGACGAAAATCGCCATGGAATCATTTTTTCTAGCTAATTCATGGGTGTTCATTCATGTGTCCACAGTGCGAGCACAAATCGGGCAACTGTGGTCATGGCCAGTCGGAAACGAAGTTCTATCTCACCATTCCGGATGACTTCAGGGAGCGCTCGGTATGTTCAATCTCAACCTACCACAGTCGGCATGGCCTAAATTTGTGAACATATACCGTCTGTTGCTACATTATCTATATATTTGCATCAAATCTTTGTTACATTGTCTATTTTTAATTCTATATTTTTGTACTTTGCTTTCATCTATATATGGATCCGTTCTATCAGTTACTCCCATATTTGCATCTTGCTCTGCGATCTTAATTTTTATTTCAAGCAGTACATCCCTTACTTTGCAAGAATAGGAGTAGAAGGAAATCTTGGGCTTTACTTCGCTGATGACTCCCAAGATGTCATATTGACAACGCAACATGGATTTACAATGACGGTTAGCATAAAACTTGATAAAGATGGTCACTCCTATTTTAATGCGGACCTTTGGAGAAAAATGTGTAAGTGTTATGAATTGAAAGCTGGCAATAAAATTCTAGTGCATGCACCACAGCCTGGTCTAATTAACATGGATGTTTACTTCCCCACGTCATTAGCCGATCAAAGTCTGATCGAGGTTAGTGTCCTTTCAACTTTCTCCATGCTGTCATATTACTATTTAAGCAACCAATTGATCACTATTTAAGCAACCAATTGTGATATCATATTCTGACTTTGTTCCTAGGCAGTAACAAATTCTATTTACCAATTTATGCGCACTATATATTCTTCTGCCATGTTCTGAATAAATAATACCTTTCCACCTTTTAAGCAGGATATGTTGGATGCATAGTGAACGATTTGTATGTTACTAAGCGTACCCAATTTCACTGGAAGGACTTGAAGCATGTCATAAACTTTGTTGATAATTTGACAGAGATAGCACAACGTATGAACGCTGGATTTTGGATGGGACTAACTAGACCTATGGTGCACACACTGAACAAGACCAATTGTGTGCACAAAGCGCTGGTAAAAAGTCTTATTTTAATTTTGATGCTCATAAACTATATATATCTTCAACGATATGTTACAATTGTTTATTCTACATGTCAACAGAAGTTGCCCCCTGTAGCAGTTCCTCGATCGATTTCCCGGCGTGGTCGAATTACACTTGTGCCTGCTAATAACGCCAAAGTGATTGCAAGGTACTGCATATCCCGCAAAAATGGAACCATTCAAATTAACAAGTTCTCGCTTCTCATGGCAATGCATCCATATTGGAAAATTGGAGACACTGTTCTACTCATGCTCTACCAAGGCACAGGAGGGCTCTTCCTTTTCATTGACGAGATGCCGAGTCGTCGTGACCAAGCTGCTTCCAGTGGATAGTTGTGGTTGTTGGCCCTCAGCCTCTTAAAATGTGCTAGTTGTTACTATATATGTTAAGTATGTAGATATGGACCATATGGTTGTTGGCCCTTAGCCTCTTAAAATGTGATAGTTGTTACTATGTTAAGTATGTAGATATGGACCATATGGTTGTCAAAACCGTGTTACCAAGATCCTCCTTTTGTCGAATAGTGTAACCACTATATATATGTTACTCAAATGTTGTTACCCAAGTTCATAAATTTTCATGGAAAGTATTAGTAGCGTACACAATTCATTGAGTTTAAGCGTGTGCCCGATGTCCAGAAGGCATTTGCATATTAATTGTCCATATTGCAAATTCACACACATGTTAACATAAGAAAACGTATGTGTAACATACTAATCATCGCACACGAGTACTCACCGACGCATCGTGTGTGATACTCCGCCACTGCAAGCAACTAGTTTGCATTTCTCAAAGTTTTTTATACACACAGAATCGCACGCAAAGTAACTGTATTGACCGTCTGTGTTGTAATTTCTCATCGCAAACAGTTCATCTGAGTCGGCTGTTTGCCATGTATCACACACATCTTGTTTACACGACTCGTTTGTGTTCTTTTGGCTCGTCACAAACAGTTCATCCATGTGAACTGTATGCCGCATATCATACACATATTGTTAAGTTGAACCATTTCTGTTGTATTCCCTAATCGAAAACAGTTCGTCCGAATTAACCATATGCCGTATATCGCACACACATTGATATGGCTGCCCGTTTCTGTTGTTCTACCTCATCGCAAACAATTCGAATGGATTAACCGTGTGTCCTGCATCGCACACACATTGTTATGGCTGCCCGTTTTGTTGTTCTGCCTCATCGCAGACAGTTTGAATGGATTAACCGCGTGTCCTGCATCGCACACGCAACTAAAATCTGAACCGTGTTTGATGCCTCCGCCATCGCAAACGCTTTGCATCTTTTTGACGGTTTTTTACACCACTGTTTGCAATTATTGCATCGCACACAGTTTCAGCAAAGGGTCTCTGAACGTAGTGTCACGTTAGCAGTATCCTGCAGTAGTGTTAGTTTAGCCAACTAGATTGATTTTTCTCGCAATGGGAGATGTGCTTTGTAATGGGTTCAATCTTGTGTTACTCAATCCCAGTGACAGAAAGGGACATGACACGTATTTGTACTGTTGACATTAAGGGTAAAAAGATGGGGTTTGTTCATATTGATTGGATCTATCCCTCTACATCATGTCATCTTGCTTAAGGCGTTACTCCGTTCTTGTTAGCTTAATACACTAGATGCATGTGGATAGTGGTCGATGTGTGGAGTAATAGTAGTAGATGTAGACAGGAGTCGGTCTACTTGTCTCAGACATGATGCCTATATACATGATCATTGCCTTGGATATCGTCATAACTATACACTTTTCTATCAATTGCTCAACCGTAATTTGTTTACCCACTGTATACTTTCTTTCAAGAGAGAAGCCTCTAGTGAAAACTATGCCCCCCGGGTCTATCTTTTATTATATTATTTTCAGATCTACAAAATAAAAACACAAAAATACCTTGCCACAATTAATTTACTTTTATTTTATTTCGCACTTTTACTTATCTTTTATATCTATCACTATCGGATCTCATCTTTACAAATAACCGTGAAGGAATTGACTACCATTTTTCGCGTCGGATGCAAGTATTTGTTTGTTTGTGCAGGTACAACTATTGAAGACTTGTGTGTTCCTCCTAGTGGATTGATACATTAGTTCTTAACTGAGGGAAATACTTATCTATATTTTGCTGCACCACCCTTTTCTCTTCAAGAGAAAACCAACGCAAGCTCAAAAAGTAGCAGTGCCTTAAAAGTTAGGAAACATAGTGTATAGTATAAAAGAAATGAATGTGAGAGCTTTGAAAAATTGTTGACCAGTCAAAATTGGGTGGACCAATTCCAATTGGAGATCTCAATTGAATGTGAGGCCTTAAAAATTAGGGAGCTTATATTGTTGACCCGGTCAAAATTGAGTTGAATCGACATGAATTAATTGTGAGGCCTCAAAAATTAAAAAGCATAGTGTGTAGTATAGGAAAATTGAATGGGAAAGCTTTGAGAAATTGTTTACCCGGTCAAAATTGGATGGTCCAATCTCAATTGAATGTGGGCTCTTTAAAAATAAGGAGCTCAGGATTACCCGCATCGATCCTCAACTCTCCACCGATTCAATATCGTTTTTTGGGTGCCCCTATGTCTCACTTATAGCGAAACGTAGGGCAGCTTCGCCTCAAGCGAACGCTCGATTGTGCCGGCCCAGCGCGCAAGAGGGCATAGGCCTCAAACGCGCTCGTTTTCTCACTGTTTTTCCCTACATTTTTGCTACCTTTGTTTACTTTTCTTTATACTTCCAAATTCCACATACTCTAGATATGTATATTGCAAAAACACTTTACATAAACTTTTGAAAAAAGTTAACCAATGATATGAAAAAATGTTAAATGTGTAAAAAAAAGTGTTACCAATGTATATGAAAAATGTGTACGCGAAATTTACAATGTGTATGGAAAAATGTGGACATGAATATGTATAAGTTCTCCAAAAATTTAATCACATATTTTAAAAATGACAAATCTGTATATAGAAATGTTTTTTATGTATACAAAAATTATACAATTTGTATGAAAAAAGTAGACATCAAAAAGTACATATAAATGTTAATCATGTATTTCCAAAATGTTAGACATGTATATAAAGTATGTTCCCGATGTATACTAAAAATGTACAATATTTATGTAAAAGGTAGACATAAAAAATTCATATTTAAACAAGTGTTAATCATGTATTTCCAAAATATTTGAATGTGTATATAAAAAATATTCCTTATGTGTATCAAAATATAAAATGTGCACGGAATAAGTAGATAAAAAATAAATGTTCAAAACTAATTTAATCATGTATTTGGAACATGTTAAACGTGTATATAAAAGTTGTCCCTGATAGAAACCGATAAAGACAAACAAAGAAAAATGAACAAAATAAACAAAGAAAGAAATGCAATAAACCAGTGAAAAACAATAAAACAAACAAATAGGAAAGAAGAAAATCCTAGTAAAAACTATGAAAGAAACGGAAAAAACAGGTTAAACAGAAAAACCAAAGAAAATTGTGAAAAAATAATGAAAACAGAAAAGAAAAAAGAAGAAGTAAACCAGCAAACGAAACCCAGCGAACAGAAACACAAACGAAAATGGCCGGCCCAGTAACTACAACACGGGAGGAAAAAAAGCTTCAGGCGAGACGGAAGGAACACTTGCTATAAGACAAATATATAGTTTACATTGTTTTCGTAGTTAAAGTTAAACCCCAACTCTCCGCCGATTCGTTATCATTTTCATAGTTAAAGTTAAAGGATACTCCACTAAAAATAGTCGAATTGTACCTTTTTTTTAAGATATCCCAAACTCCTTCTCGTGGTGATAAGTGGTGAGTTTTGTGGATTATTTCACCCTTGCGCGAGGGGTGGGAGTCTGGCTCTTTGTGTTTTTTTTCTAGAATCGTTTTTTCGAAATGATATCTCACGAATCATGTGTTCAATATACAGATCATTTTTTTCATTGCATTTCTTGCGTCCAGATTTTCAAAACTAGATCATATATTGATAGATTTTTTATGAACTTTTGGCCGCTAAACTGTATGCGTTCAAAATGATACAAACCCGTGCACCCATTTGAACTAGCATGTGCTCTCATATGGGTGAATCACAATTGTGGTTTTGTCTTCAAACACTCATGTGCTCCCGCTCCCTATGGGAGCACACATGTGCTTCCTATGTGAAGTAATTTGTGCTTCCCCAGGGTGAAGCACACCTCGGCTCACGCATGAAGCACATATCCGCTCAATGTGGGAGCACACGGAAGGCCCACGTGAGCCATGGAAAAAATTTGGGAAGAAAAGAGAAATGACGTAGAATATTAAAATAAATCGTTCTAATAGGGGAAGCGTCCAATGCGCGACACATGACCTTGCTGGAGTGACCACATAAAGGGCTCCCCATGCTGGAAAAGTGCCCCATGCGGAGGGCACATGTTAACTAGTTGCTTCCAGTATCTATATGGTGTTCTTATAAATAAGTATAAAAAGAAAAAGGCTTATGCTCGTTTATCTCTATTGCTACTTTTCATGTCTAGTACTTCAAAAAAAGTGTAAGGTTTTATATTTTATTTTTCTTCTCAGCGACCCTTGGCCCAACATTTCCCGTATAATAATTAATTACCGTCATTTACTTATCTTTTAAAATACGGATAATGAATTTTATGACCCTAGTTATGTCTCACTCGGTAGTTTACCCCTAATTTCCAAAAACCCTCGGTTCTGCCCAAGTCACTTTGCTCCTCTTATGCTTTTGCTATTTGATTGGTTGATCATCACTTTGAAAACTTTCATAACAAATCCATACTAACTCAGAAAAATGCAAAAAGTTATCAAAATGTTTAGAAAAACATCACCTATATGTGCATGTCATTTGCATTCATGAAAAAAGTGTTGGAAAGTCCCAATCTAATTTTGAGCTCTTATGATTTCAACATGAACAGTAAAATCTTAAAAATTGAAAACAAATTCTAGAAATTCTAAAAAATTTTCATGGCCAACTATTGACCAACGTTTTAAGTGCTTGCCAAGTTTCATGAGGGAATGACATTTGTGGAAGTCATGGCAAAAAAAAATTGATGCTCCAAAACTAAAGCATTTTGGAGTGCTCATTTTATGTTTTTTCCACGACTTCCACGAATGTCATTCCCTAATGACACTTGGCAAGCACTCACAACATTGGTCAATGTTTGCCACAAAATATTTTTAGAATTGTTAGAATTTGTTTTCAATTTTTTTAGATTTTATTGTTCATGCTGAGATCATAAGAGCTCAAACTTAGATAGGGGATTTCCAACACATTTATCATGAATGCAAATGACATGCACATATAGGTGATGTTTTTCTAAACATTTTGAAACCTTTTTGCATTTTTCTGAGTTAGTATGGATTTGTTATGAAAGTTTTTAAAAATTAGGGGTAAAACTGCCGAGTGGCAAACAACTAAGGGAATAAAATTAATTATCCCTTTAAAATAGTTTCACTTTAGTTTACTTACCAAACTTCCAATTAAAATGTAAGGTAAATCACGGGCTGAATTTGATAAATATTTATTTACACGATCATATTAATATGGGCAGGTAAATCACAAGCTAACGTACTAGAATATTTATATCCCGTTGCAATGCATGGGCGGACTAACAGGGTCAGATTTTCGCTCAATCCCCTAGGAGTCAACTACTAGGCCGGCCCACTTTGACGCGTCGTGGAGCCCTTCCTGTTGAGCAATATTCATTCAGTTGGATGTGTAGACTATTGTACATACAATTTTCTAGTCATTTTCTCTAGAAAACCCGGCTGTGGGTTTTATTTCAACATATTTGAAAATTATATTAGTGTGATAATAAAAAATGTTTAGAAAATTTTAAAAATGTTTACAAATTTAAAAAATCCTAACCAAACTTATAAATATTTTCATTTTCTCTAGAAAACCCGTCTGTGGGGTTTTGCTACTACTGATTTGAAAATTATATTAATTTGATATGAAAAAGGTTAAGGAAATTTAACTCTTTTTTACAAATTTAAGAATCTTAAGAATACTTATAAATGTTTGGGAATTTTAAAATGATATTGGGTTAAAAATGTGCATGTATTCTAGAAAATGTACAAATTTAGATAATGTTCCTAGATTATTTAATGTTTGTGTATTTAAAAAATATTCATGGATATGAAACCTATTCTTGGATTAAAAGAAGCCCATGTATTTATAAAAATTCATCGAATTTCAAAAATATTCATGAATTTGGAAAAGTGTTATCGAATTTATAAATGTTCGAGATTTAAAAATGTATAAATAGTTCAATAAATCTTCACACATTTTAGAAAAAAGTTTTTGTTTAAGAAATATATTTGTGAATTTTATAAAATGTTCATAAAATGACAAATATTAAAAAATGTAAATAATAATAAACAGAAATAAAAAATCCATGAAAGGAAACATATATAAAAAATAAATCTTTAAATGGGAGAAAGCCCACTAAAAGTCTAGACCCCAAAAAAAGAAAATTGATAAAAACGAGTGGCGCTTGCTTGATGGTAGCCTAATTGGGTCGGCCATCGCTAGTTCCATTGCATTTGAGCGACAGTTTGCCGAAGAGAGGAACTAATGAAGGAGTACTCCTTCGGAAGCCCCGCAAGGGGTCACTTGGGTGGGTGGGTGGGGGGGGGGCTGGGAGCGCGCCACTTGGTGCACTCTCAGCCGCCACGTGTCGTGCTCTGGACGCTCCTTCCTGATTTTTTCTGTATGTGTTTTCAGCTTTTAGATTATTTTTTTTGTTATTTGACAAAAGAAAGTTAAAAAAATTTATGTGAAAATGTGGTTTATTTTTTCTCCTTCCACGAGAGACACATATTTACTTCTCGTGGAGGCACGGTTTGGCTTCCGCGAGTTGTGCCTCTCAAAAAAAGGAGAAAAACTTTTTTTTCCTTCCTCGAGAAGCATGAATTTATTTCTCGTGGAGGCACGAATTTACTTCCGCGAGAGGCACGGTCGAGCCTATCAGAAAGGGAAAAACACATTTTTTTAAGTTATTTAAGAGGCACAAATTTACTTCTCATGGAGGCACGGATTTGCATCCGCGAAAGGCACGGTCTACCTCCCAGAAAAGAAAAAAAATATGTTTTTTCCCTTCCATGAGAGGCACATATTTATTTCTCGTGGATGCACGGATTTGATTCCGCGAGAGGCACGGTCATACATCTTGGAAAAGGAAAAAAGACATGTTTTTCTGTTTTTTTTCTTCTGCGAAGGCACAGATTTATTTCTCGTGAGGCACGGTCTGCGAAGGAAAAAACGTGCTCCTGGTCCGGTTTTTTGTCCAGGTTTTTTCGTGAAAAAGGTTTATCAAAATGTATCAACATGGGTCTAGTTTTGAAGATCTCGACGCGAGGAATCTATAAGTGAAAATGATTTGACATTTGGACGGATGGTTTGAAAGATAAAATGTTTTGATTAAACGAATATACGAGAAAAGCGAAAACTCATAGGTTGCGACAAGTGACACAGATATAGTGCGATACTTGTAGCAATCTGATGAGGTGGGAGTGAGCTTTGCAAATAGTATTTCTTAATTAGCGATTTCAAGAAGAGAGCGCAAATAGGATCTGCGTAGAAATTATAGCCCGTTCAACGCTTTAGGCACTGAATAGTCCCAATATCGCACGCATGGGCGAGGCCCAAATAGCACTTGCTCGCTCCTTCTGTTGCTTATTGAATCATGCTTATCATTAAAGGAACTCACTCTAGACATTGTGTTAAATTCTCCTTTTTACCACTTCGTCACAATTATCGGAATTCATATTTTTAAGAAAGACTTTATAGAGATAAAAATTCGATGCAACTTCACTTCCATTTTTTTATACTTTTTTTATAAGCCAAACTAGTGATAAACAAGAAACCAAAAAATTCAATTGCAAGATCTTAAGAATATACCTTCAAGCACTCACCACCCGGCAACAGCGTCAGAAATATCTTGATGTCTACTACGCAGTTTTATTCTTGTAGACTCTGTTGGGCCTTCAAGCGCAGAGTTTTATAGGACATCAGCAAATTTCCCTCAAGTGGATGACTTAAGGTTAATCAATCCGTGAGAGGTGTACAATAAAAATAGTCTCTCTCAAACAACTCTGCAATCAAGTGCAAGAAATCTCTTGTGTCCCTAACACACCAATACAATGGTAAATTGTATAGATGCACTAGTTCATCGAAGAGATGATGATACAAGTGTAATATGGTTAGTAGATATAGGTTTTTGTAATCTAAAATAATAAAAATAGTAAGATGGCAAATGATAAAAGTGAACACAAATGGTATTTTAATAGTTAGAAATAAGGCCTAGAGTGTTAGCTTAATCTAAACAAATTTGAGTTCAGCTAGAAGTGTGCTACTTATGTCCTGGCTTGTAGCCCACGTGTGAGTCAAATAGGAGTACTAGTTGATCGAGTCCGGTTAGGATTAATCTTATAGCAATCAGGCTTGCCGGTGTTTACTCGTGGTAAGTGTTTGTGTCTCTAGTAGTATTCAAGATGGGAATGGGTCGACCCGGCCCTGGCCTTGGACCCGGACCTGGTGGCCTCAGGGCCAACATAAGAGGCCACGGGCCGATCCATATCGTGGTAGTGGCCTTATTGGCCCGATGGGTATTTCGGGTCGACCCAATTATTAGTGACGTGTGCTGTTCTTTTTTTTTGATATGCTGATAGCTAAAATCCTAATAGAGTAGTAATCTAGGAATAGAAGAAAAAAATTATACGGAGATTCAAGTGGTCTAGCTGCTGCATCTGTTCATTGTACATGCATACATTACCTAGACCATAGTAAGCTCGTGTGTTTGTTTCCAGGCATTGTACAGAGATGCATCCATGCGGGTGAATTGTGTCTAGCCATCGGATGCCGCTAGTACTACTAGTTGACATCAGACTGACGCTCTACCTAGTCTTAAATTTACACTAGAGAGCTGGACGGCGCACGGAGGACGGGCTAACGGTGAGCTGGATAATGAGCTGGACGTGACTGGGACGATGAGCGGGAGGCAGCACCACCGGCACGGCAGAGATCGGCGAGGGCGATGATTGGGACATAGCTGTCGTGAGAATAGAGACCACGAGGTGGGCCGATCCCGCTGACCCAACGGGTCACTTGGTGCCGGCTCTACTGACCCAGAAAAATTTGAGGGCCGACCCATGTGACCCATCGGCCTCTAATTTTTGGGTCGGGTCGGCGACCCAGCGGGCCGACCCGGCCCGTTCCCATTTTGAAGTAGTATACGTGTGTGTTGGTGAACAGGAAAGCGCAGGTTGAGTTGATTTGGAGTTTCCTTGTGCTAGCTTCTATGTGCTGTGCACGGATTGTGTTTGAGTCGGAGTAGCACAAGTTGGAGGCTGGGGTTGTGTATATACACACACCCTGGTGCGTGAGGTTTTGTACTATAGCTAGAGAAAATCAGAAAATAAAAATAAAGAGGAAAACAAAGGGCACGATACGGACCCTTGGCTATCAGTTTTGTATGCGTGTGTTCATCGTGTGATTTGATGTGATCAACCCTGAGGGCGGAATTCCAACATAAAGTTCATACTTTCACTAGTGCAATCTCTCAATAGTGCCAACATAATTAAATCATATAACCATCCCTCAACATGCGATAAAAAATCACTTCAAAGTTCCTACAGGAGAAAGTAGGATAAAAACGTGTATCAACCTCTGTGCATAGATTACCCTAACGTCATCACTGGAATTTGCAAGTTGATTACCAAAACATATATCAAGTGACTCAATAAAATACCCAATTGTCACCACGGGTATCCACATGCAAGATATACATCAAGTGATCTCAAATCCAAAATATTCAGTCGGATAACAATGAAACCTCAAAGAGCAAGACGCAATTTATAGGAATTTTCAGCGTTGGAATCACGCCAAAAGGAGTCCCGAGGGGCCCACAAGCTCGCATGGCTCTTCCTAGGGGGAGGGCGCGCCGTGTGACCTTGTGCTGTCCTCGTGGGTCTTCTAGTCCTTCCTCGAAGCTTCGGGGGTCCCTTATATTCGAAGAAGGATCACCGTAAATTTTTATCGCGTTTGGACTTTGTCTGGTATGGTTTTTTTGCGAAACATGGAAATAGGCAAAAAAAAGGAACTGACACTGAGCACTAAGTTAATAGGTTAGTCCATAAAAATCATATAAAATTGTTGTAAACATGACATGAATGGTGCACCAAAACTAAGTTAATAGATATGTTGAAAATGTGTCAGGCACCGGCAGGTGTGTGGCCAAGGCTGGGAAGAGGGGCGCTTCCATCCAGTGCTCAGGTGGCACCATATATGAGAGCGCGGTGGCCGGCTTCCGGTGCTCAGGTGGCACCATATATGAGAGCGTGGTGGCCGGCTTCCAGTGCTCAGGCGGCAGCCTTTTGCAATTGTTCTAGCCTATTTTGTTGAGATTCGTGACAAATTTTGATATTAATTTGTACATGCTTGTTCTTGCCTCTTACATTTTGTCACTAAATATATATGATTGCGTATATATAGACTACTATGTCATTTATCTGGAATGTTGTGAAGCAAATTACAAATTAGTGATGATGAACAGATAAATAAAATGTTATTTTGGAATTTAAATAAAATGCTTCTAAACATACTATCAATGTTGCATATATTGCAAAAAAAAGCAAACACCAATTTGAAACTTTTTCATTCCATTCCATTCCACAAACCAAACATTTAGACGTAACCGTTCCATTCCACTTCATTATTATACCAAACACAGAGATGGAACCATTCCATTGCAATGGAGTGGAACCATAACATTCTATGACACTTCGTTCTGAACCAAACATACCCTTATAGTGAACCTATGAACTCGTCTGAATCATGTGTCACCATAATAGAAGAAGACATCCTTATTCATGTTTATGTACTAATATATTTTGAGCTATCGACAATAATCCCATGAATTTCCGAAAGGAGGCATAAAATCAGATCAGTACCCAATAACGTGCGAAGGGCAGGACCCCAAAGGCCCCCTACCAGCTGACCTAGCATGCCTCCCCCATCCATCGAACCCTGGGTCATCCTTATCCCGAACCCACGACTAGGGCGAAGCTTCCACTTCGTGCGACTCTACCGGCCAGACAGACCCTTCGGTCCTCCTCGCGTCCAACGGCAGGCCAGGCCTCGGGAGGTGTGGGGGACCCTGGATCTGTGCTTGTATGTGTACAGAGGTCCTAGTAGTCTAGGTTTTCGTGGCTTTTGGTGTCGTTCCTCCAGCGGAGTTGGGGGTGGCGTTCGGCCTTTTTATACCTCGGCTACTTCTCCGTCTCGACGGCTGCATGGCTGGCTGCGTCGAGGAGCTAGTAGGGTGGTTCTATTCCTTGGCGCAGTTGGTGTGGCGGCGGTAGCTGCGTTTGGGCTTTTGGTCCTCCCGCTCCTGCCCCGCTTTGAGGGCATTGGCTCCGGCGCTTTCGAGGAGCAGTAGAGGTCTGTGTATAGGAGCTTGGTGGCCGGTGCGGTGGCATCGGCGTTCTGGGGGTGGTAGCGGCTTCCAATGCAGGGCTTGTGGTTGATGGTGGCTGGTTCTAGACTTCTAGCGCTCATCCCTGATGGCGTCGGATGGAGGTGGTGGTTTTGGGATTTTCAGAGGCGCGGGGAAGATCCCCAGCCGACGTGCATTCGCGGCGGGGAAGTTCACCGGCTCGTAAAGCTTAAGCGTGATGGCGCTTCTGGGGGTCGCTGTTTCGTTCTTCGGCGATTGCTTCGGCGGCGGCGGAGTTCGGCGACATACGATTGCGAGTTCAGTGTGCAGGCTTCCGAGGACCTGGTTGTAATTTGTTTTCTTTCTAGGGTCATGTGTGCTGTTGTGTCGGGACATCTTCTAGGTAGATCCTGCGTGAGTGTGCTTTGTACCTGTCTTTGATATGAACAATCAGAAACCTCACTCTCTCAAAAAAAAAAACGTGCGAGGGGCAACAGCCCCAAAGGATAATGACCACGTGCCCTAAAATCACACGGGAGTGGGACACATTCAAGGCAATGTGTCACAAAAACTAGACACACACCGAGGCCGGAGAGTGCCGTCGAGATCGTCGTCCGTCATCGCCAGAACGGAGCAACACCTGCCGCACCGAGTGCGTACGTACGCGATCTTGAAATATCGAACTGAAGGAAGATCACACAACACGTATCGTGTCGTGCCCGTTTCCAGCACACATATATACTCACCCATGCACGCTTTCTCCATCAGCTGAAGCCAGATACGTAGTACTACAGGGCAGGAGTGAGCAGCAGTCGCTAGCTACCTCGCGAATCAAGGAGGTAATCAATGGCGTTGCCTGCTCGGCGGGCTGCTGCAGGCTGCGGCTTGCCCATCCGGGTGGTGAGTCGGCGCCTGGTCAGGGCCTCCGACCCCTCCATCCGGCCACACGTGCTCGCCGTCTCCCACCTCGATCTCTACGCCAACACCGAACAGTGCGCCCTGACATGCGTCTACCCCAAGCCCCCCACCGGCGCCGGCGACTTCGACGCCGTTGTCGCCGCCTTCGAGGCCCACATGCCGGCATACCTCAACTACTTCTTCCCTATGGCTGGCCGCATCGTGGTCGACCCCAGCTCTGGCATCCCCGAGCTCCACTGCTACAATCAAGGAGCGGAGCTCATCGTGGCACATGCCGGCGTGGAGCTGTCGGCCCTGGACTGGAGCCTATCGGGGGAGTCCCTGAAGAGGATCCACGTGCCGTACGCCCAGGACATGGTCCTGTCGGTGCAGCTGCTGTCCTTCGCCTGCGGCGGCTTCGCCGTGGTCTGGGCCGCCAATAACCTGGTCGGCGACGGGAACGTCGGCGTCATGCTCGTGAGGATGTGGACCGAGCTGGTCCGGACCGGGACTATCTCCGGCGGAGGCCCCAACCATGACCGCTCGGTGCTCAGGCAGTTCAGCCGCCCCCGCGACCCGCCGACGTACGGCGCCTCGGTTGCAGCCATGTACACGCGGTGGGAGCACGAGCAGGAGGTGAACGCGCTGACAGCCGAGGAGAGCTTCATCGAGCGCCTCTACTACGTCGACGAGCGCGACATCGCCCGGCTGCGTGGGGAGGCGAGCGCCGAGGGCCGCCAGCGTGCGACGCGCGTGCAGGCCGTGTCCGCGTACCTGTGGAAGGTCCTCGCGGGGATCGTGGCCACGTCGAAGCTGCTGGGCGAGGACGAGAAGCGCTGCCGCCTGCTGTGGTGGGTGGACGGGCGGCGGCGGTTCTCGTCGCCCGAGCTCCGGTCCTCGCTGCGCAACTACGCCGGCAACGTCACGTCCTACGTGGTGGCGGCTGCGGCCGCGGCCACGGTGTTGAGCAAGCCTCTGGCGGGCGTGGCGGCCATGGTGCGTGAGGCCGTCACGCTCACGCCGGCGGACTACGACGAGCTGTACCAGCAGATGGTGGATTGGATGGAGGTGCACAAGCCCACGAACTTCGTCGAGACGCCCGCCATCGGGCTCGGCAGCCCCACGCTGGCCCAGACCATGTGGTCCTCCTTCCCGAACGACACTGACTTCGGTTTCGGCGAGGCCGCCTTGGCCATGCCGGTGCACCAGAACCTCGGCAGGCTGTGCATGGGCCTGATCTGCATCACCCCCAAGCCAGCAGATCCCGGGACGTGGATCGTCAGCGCCTTCATATGGCCGCGTCTCGCGGCGGTGCTCGAGTCAGACGAGCAGCGCATCTTCAAGCCTCTCACAGCAGAGTTCCTTGGTCTCACCCGTGGACATGGGCTCAGACCTCGTCTTTGAGTTCTCGTACTACCTACTTTCCAGCATTACAAGACCCACACGCATTTTGGAATTATTTTGACATATAAATAGGATTAATAATACCATTTGTTTTTATAACACGGTACAGATGCAAGCGCTCATATATACACGCATACACTTATCTCTATAAACACACGCACACCCTACCTCTATGAGCACGTTCGAGAGACTAAGCCGGCAATGTCATTTTGAGGTTGGCAAAGTCACCAAATGTGCCTCGTAATCAACGGGAACATCTCTTTCCACTGAACGAGCACACAGAAAATTCTAGAATAAATGCGAGCACCAGGACTTAAACCCGGAGGGCTGGGGATACCACTTTCCTCCTAACCATCCAACCACAAGTTGGTTCGCAATAAAACCATTTGTTGTTATAATTTCATCGACGTATCTTTTCTATTTGGCTGCATGAAAGGAGAAATATGTGAATGTACATTTTTTTTCCAACCAGGCACACCCCTCTTTCATTAATTGCCTAGGGAAAATACACAATATTCAATCATTACAAGCCAGGGAAGGGAAAGAGAGACAAGTTGGGGCATTATCAGGAAATCCGCCACAAGTGCTCGATATCGACACACCTTTTATGTTACGGGACGAAAACCCGATAACACCGGACATGACCGTAACAAATCCGACAACCAGAGTACATAAAACCACACAACAAAACAAGAGGCTACCACCACAAACAACATACCACATCAACTAGACTTCAAGAGAGTAATTCGCTGGACAAGGCACCATGATGAAAACGGACAATCAATCATCAGCCATATGACATGTGCCAAATTCCGCAACAGCGGCGCCATATGACGAGCCAACAAAGAAGTTTCATTCATCAGAGCACGGACACCACCCTGAAACACCTCCTTGGCAGTGCCTTTGAGAAGACCGGCCCAATAAAGCATGAACGAACGAATTGTGAAAACTGCTTTAATAGGGGATCGTACAATATAGCCCTCCAAGGTAACTTTGTTCCTCACAGTCCAAACACCCCATCAAAGTGCAGCAAGACAAATCATGTAATATTTAGCACCCTAGGTAAATAGGCAAAAAGCCGGCCAGACTTTGCCATAAGTTGCAATAACTTTGCCAATGCAACCCTAGACCGACTTTGCCATACCATATCCTAAAAACAAATGGTTAGTTGTTTCAACATTTTTGCGGAAGGAACAAAGGTGATTCCCTAACCATTTCCTCTTCTTCAAGTTATCTCTAGTAAGGATTGAATTACGAAAAAGTTGCCACATAAAAATCTTGATTCTAAGGGGAATTTTGGCTTTCAAGATCCAGCTATTATGTGCGCGAGCTAAAGGTTTTTCAAGTAGACAATACACTGATCTACTAGTAAACTGCCCAGAGTTATTAAGCCCCCAAACCACCTTATGAGGGAATTCATTCATCTCAAGTGTTCTAGCACCCATAACGAAAAGTCTCCCATTGAGAAGCCAACTCAGGAGAAAAGCGTGCCCTAAAGTCCAACACATAGTAACCATCAATAAACTAGGCCACCATGCATTTCCGGTTATTGTAGATATCAAACTGGACATGGTATTGATCACACAGGGGAGTCCCCTCAAACCATGGGTCATGCCAAAATCTCATCAAATCACAATTTTTCAAAATCAACTTTCTCCCAGCCATGTAAATGTCTTTCAGTTTCAAAAAGAATTTCCAACAAGGGGAGCCGGAAAAAATGAGTTTTGACAAAGGCCACAGTCTGATTTCTAAAATATTTGGCCTTAACAAAATACTCCCTCCGTTCCTTTATATAAGGTGTATTTGTTTTTTGATAAAATTTCAGAATGTAAGGTGCATTTCTTCTAATTTCTCATAATTCCCTTGTTAGCCCTCCAGAAGAAAGGAAAGTATATA
Source organism: Triticum aestivum (assembly GCF_018294505.1). NCBI lineage: Eukaryota > Viridiplantae > Streptophyta > Magnoliopsida > Poales > Poaceae > Triticum > Triticum aestivum. The sequence goes on along the minus strand of NC_057805.1, from coordinate 475,101,760 downwards.
TCCTTCTTCTGATTGTCTGTATCTCTTCTTGTAGAGAAAGAAGGAAAATATATCTCTGTCAATTGCATGTATCTCTTACTTTACTGGACCAACTGATTTACTTGCCACTAACTAATCAATTTGCCAAGGATAATTTTGTCCTAACATGTCTATAATTATGTGCCTTGGTCACCGTGTCAAAAATAATACACCTTACATAAAGGAATGGAGGTAGTACATTGTTAGAACCCATCTTGAGTATCAAGCTTCCACCACTACTTGGTGAGAAAGCTAATATTTTGTTTGCCAAGATATAAAAAATCCAATCCACACTTGTTTTTAGATCGACATATCACTTGCCACTTAACCATATGAATTTTCTTCTTTAAACTTCCAGTGTGCCAAACCAATCTTCTTCGAAGTGTATGTAATCTACCAAGGATAGTTTTGTTAAACAAAAACATAGAAATGGCAAAAGAAGGTACCGCAGACAAAAAAGCATTGACAAGGATAAATCTACCTCGGAGGATACAGTTCCCTTTCATACTCAACTTTTTAACCATTATTCCTTCTAGGAAATCCCAATCCAGAAGCTTTGAAAGTAGCATACTAACAGGAACACCAAGTTATTTCATATGTAAGGAAGCCACATCACAACCAGACATATTAGAGTAAAGCTAGTGACCATGTTGTCAGCCCGAATGGTAAAAGTTCAATTTTCAAGTAATTAATCTTCAAATAAGGCATCATTTCAAATGGATAGAGCAGTAGCTTTAAGTTAACAACTTTTTCAGGAACATTAGACAAAAAATGACAATGCCATCTGCATATTGTGACACAATAGTCTCATTTTCAATCAAATCAGAGGCAAGACCCACTAGTAAACCATTTTTTGAGCTTGTAAAATCATCTTAGTCAAGCACTAAACAACTATGTTGAATAAAAAGTGAGACAATGGGTCCCTGATACGTCTCCAACGTATCTATAATTTTTTATTGTTCCATGCTATTATATTATCTGTTTTGGATGTTTTATATGCATTAATATGCTATTTTATATGATTTTTGGGACTAACCTATTAACCTAGAGCCCAGTGCCAATTTTTGTTTTTTCCTTGTTTTAGAGTTTCGTAGAAAAGGAATACCCAAACGGAGTCTAAACGGAATAAAACTTTCGCCATGATTTTTATTGGACCAGAAGACAACCAGGAGACTTGGAGTACAAGTCAGAGAAGCTTCGAGGCGGCCACAAGGGTGGAGGGCGCGCCCCCCAACCTTGTGGGCCCCTCGTAGCCCCACTGACCTAATTCTTTCGCCTATATATACTATTATACCCCAAAAACATCCAGGGGAGCCACGAAACCACTTTTCCACCGTCGCAACCTTCTGTACCCGTGAGATCCCATCTTGGGGCCTTTTCCGGCATCCTGCCGGAGGGGGAATCGATCATGGAGGCTTCTACATCAACACCATTGCCTCTCCGATGAAGCGTGAGTAGTTTACCACAGACCTACGGGTCCATAGCTAGTAGCTAGATGTCTTGTTCTCTCTCTTTGATTATCAATACAAAGTTCTCCTCGATGTTCTTGGAGATCTATTCGATGTAATACACTTTTGCGGTGTGTTTGCCGGGATCCGATGAATTGTGGATTTATGATCAAGTTTATCTATGAATATTACTTGAATCTCCTCTGAATTCTTATATGCATGATTTGATATCTTTGCAAGTCTCTTCGAACTATTGATTTGGTTTGGCCAACTAGATTGGTTTTTCTTGCAATGGGAGAAGTGCTTAGCTTTGGTTCAATCTTGCGGTGTCCTTTCCCAATGACAGTAGGGGCAACAAGGCACGTATTGTATTGTTGCCATCAAGGATAAAAAGATGGGGTTTTCATCATATTGCTTGAGTTAATTCCTCTACATCATGTCATCTTGCTTAATGCGTTACTCCGTTCTTTATGAACTTAATACTCTAGATGCATGCTGGATAGCGGTCGATGTGTTGAGTAATAGTAGTAGATGCAGAATCGTTTCGGTCTACTTGACACGGACGTGATGCCTATATTCATGATCATTGCCTTAGATATCGTCATAATTATGCGCTTTTCTATCAATTGCTCGGCAGTAATTTGTTCATCCACCGTAATTATTTCTATCTCGAGAGAAGCCTCTAGTGAAACCTATGGCCCCGGGTCTATTTTCCATCTTATAAGTTTCCGATCTACAATTCTAGTTTCCTATTTACTTTCTTTACAATCTTTTACTTTCCGTTCCATATACCAAAAATATTACTTTACTGTTTATCATCTCTATTAAATCTCACTTTGCAAATAACCGTGAAGGGATTGACAACCCCTTATCGCGTTGGGTGCAAGTTGGTGTTTGTTTGTGCAGGTATTCGGTGACTTGAGTGTTGTCTCCTACTGGATTGATACATTGGTTCTCAAAAGCTTAGGGGAATACTTACTCTACTTTGCTGCTTCACCCTTTCCTCTTCAAGGGAAAAACCAACGCAAGCTCAAGAGATAGCAGGAAGAATTTCTGGCGCCGTTGCCGGGGAGATCTATGCCAAGTCAAGACATACCAAATACCCATCATAAACTCTCATCTCTCGCATTACATTATTCGCCATTCGCCTCTCGTTTTCCTCTCCCCCACTTCTAAAACGATTTTCGAAAAGATTTGCCTTTTTATTCGCCCTTCTTTCCATTCGTCTTTTCATTTGCCTTTATGTCTTACTTGGTTCGTTTGCTCGTTCGCTTGGTATAATTGTGTGTTTATTGAAAATCGGAAACCAAAAAATTTATGGATCCTCATCCACTTGCTAATCTATTTAAGAGATCCAATTATGATGAACCAATTGCTAGTGAGTTGAGTGCACTAGATTATCTTTATGAGGTTTTGCTTGAAATTCGTGAATCTGAAAATTGTGATGAAGTGTTGAAATAAGAAAATTATAAAGTGATTTATGATAGTGCCTTGAATGAAAAGCATGATTGCAATGATGTTATTATAAATTCCATTAATCTCAGTTGTGTTAACGATATGCAAAACCCTTAGCTTGGGGATGCTAGTTTTGCCATGTCCACTATTTGTTGCAATGATCATGATTGGGGTGATTCTTCTTATGATGAATATGAGATTGATAATAGTGTTTGCAATAATATTGAAAGTGGGTTTGCAAGAGTGTCAACTTTATATCTCACATATTTGGATAATGTTCAATCTTATGAAGTTTTTGATAAAAGTGGGTTTGGAGAGGTCATGACTCTAGTTAATGTTAACCCCACTATTTTGGAAGAGTGTCAACTTTGCATGCATGTGGATCGTGTTGAGAGTATGTTATGTGATAGCTATATTGTTGAATTTGCTTATGATCCTACATGTAATTACTATGAGAGAGGAAAATATGGTTGTAGAAATTTTCATGTTACTAAATTTCCTCTTGTTATGTTGAGATTGCTATTGTTTCGTAAAGCACACACGGATCTGAAAGGTTCAGACCCGTTGACTAATAACCTCTCTCACAAGCATAACATGATCAAACCAGAACTCATTGAGTGTTAATCACATAGAGATGTGAACTAGATTGTTGACTCTAGTAAACTCTTGGGTGTTGGTCACATGGTGATGTGACCTGTCAGTGTTAATCACATGGTGATGTGAACTAGATTATTGACTCTAGTGCAAGTGGGAGACTGTTGGAAATATGCCCTAGAGGCAATAATAAATAGGTTATTATTATATTTCCTTGTTCATGATAATCGTTTATTATCCATGCTAGAATTGTATTGATAGGAAACTCAGATACATGTGTGGATACATAGACAACACCATGTCCCTAGTAAGCCTCTAGGAGACTAGCTCGTTGATCAATAGATGGTTACGGTTTCCTAACCATGGACATTGGATGTCGTTGATAACGGGATCACATCATTAGGAGAATGATGTGATGGACAAGACCCAATCCTAAGCCTAGCACAAGATCGTGTAGTTCGTTTGCTCAGAGCTTTTCTAATGTCAAGTATCACTTCCTTAGACCATGAGATTGTGCAACTCCCGGATACCGTAGGAATGCTTTGGGTGTGCCAAACGTCACAACGTAACTGGGTGGCTATAAAGGTGCACTACGGGTATCTCCGAAAGTGTCTGTTGGGTTGGCACGAATCGAGACTGGGATTTGTCACTCCGTGTAAACGGAGAGGTATCTCTGGGCCCACTCGGTAGGACATCATCATAATGTGCACAGTGTGACCAAGGAGTTGATCACGGGATGATGTGAGTTACGGAACGAGTAAAGAGACTTGCCGGTAACGAGATTGAACAAGGTATAGGGATACCGACGATCGAATCTCGGGCAAGTAACATACCGTTAGACAAAGGGAATTGAATACGGGATTGATTGAATCCCCGACATCGTGGTTCATCCGATGAGATCATCATGGAACATGTGGGAGCCAACATGGGTATCCAGATCCCGCTGTTGGTTATTGACCGGAGAACGTCTCGGTCATGTCTGCATGGTTCCCGAACCCGTAGGGTCTACACACTTAAGGTTCGATGACGCTAGGGTTATAGGGAAAGCATGTACGTGGTTACCGAATGTTGTTCGGAGTCCCGGATGAGATCCCGGACGTCACGAGGAGTTCCGGAATGGTCCGGAGGTAAAGATTTATATATGGGAAGTCCTGTTTTGGTCACCGGAAAAGTTTCGGTTGAAATCGGTAATGTACCGGGACCACCGGGAGGGTCCCGGGGGTCCACCAAGTGGGGCCACCAGCCCCAGAAGGCTGCGTGGGCCAAGTGTGGGAGGGGACCAGCCCCAGGTGGGCTGGTGCGCCCCCCCACCAAGGCCCAAGGCGCATGGGAGAGTGGGAGGGGGCAAACCCTAGGTCCAGATGGGCCTTAGGGCCCATCTAGTGGGGCGCCTCCCCCTCTCCTCCCCTTGGCCGCCCCCTTGATGGGATCTAGGGCTGGCTGCCTCCTTCTTGGGGGTGGAAACCCTAAGGGGGCGCAGCCCCCTTCCCCCCTATATATACTTGAGGTTTGGGCTGCCATACACACACGAGAAAGTCTCCTTTTGGTGCTGCCCTACCCCTCTCCCTCCTCCTCCTCTCCCACGGTGCTTGGCGAAGCCCTGCGGGATTGCCACGCTCCTCCACCACCACCATGCCGTCGTGTTGCTGCTGGATGGAGTCTTCCCCAACCTCTCCCTCTCTCCTTGCTGGATCAAGGCGTGGGAGACGTCACCGGGCTGCACGTGTGTTGAACGCGGAGGCACCGTTCTTTCGGTGCTTAGATCGGAATCAACCGCGATCTGAATCGCTACGAGTACGACTCCCTCATCCGCGTTCTTGCAACGCTTCCGCATCGCGATCTACAAGGGTATGTAGATTCACTCCCCTTCCCCTCGTTGCTAGATTACTCCATAGATTGATCTTGGTGATGCGTAGAAAATTTTGAATTTCTGCTACGTTCCCCAACAGTGGCATCATGAGCTAGGTCTATGCGTAGTTTCTATGCACGAGTAGAACACAAAGAAGTTGTGGGCGTCGATGTTGTCAATTCTTCTTGCCGCTACTAGTCTTATCTTGTTTCGGCGGCATTGTGGGATGAAGCGGCCCGGACCGACCTTACACGTACGCTTACGTGAGACAGGTTCCACCGACTGACATGCACTAGTTGCATAAGGTGGCTAGCGGGTGTCTGTCTCTCCCACTTTAGTCGGAACGGATTCGATGAAAAGGGTCCTTATGAAGGGTAAATGGAAATTGGCAAATCACGTTGTGGTCATACGTAGGTAAGAAACGTTCTTGCTAGAAACCTACAAACCACGAAAAAACTTGCAACAACAATTAGAGGACGTCTAACTTGTTTTTGCAGCATGTGCCTTGTGATGTGATATGGCCAGAAGATGTGATGAATGATATATGTGATGTATGAGATTGATCATATTCTTGTAATAAGAATCACGACTTTCATGTCGATGAGAATGACAACCGGCAGGAGCCATAGGAGTTGTCTTTATTATTTTGTATGACCTGCGTGTCATTGAATAACGCCATGTAAGTTACTTTACTTTATTGCTAAGCGCGTTAGCCATAGAAGTAGAAGTAACCATTGGCGTGACAACTTCAAGAAGACACAATGATGGAGATCATGATGATGGAGATCATGGTGTCTTGCCGGTGACAAAGATGATCATGGTGCCCCGAAGATGGAGATCAAAGGAGCATGATGATATTGGCCATATCATGTCACTATTTGATTGCATGTGATGTTTATCATGTTTTTGCATCTTATTTGCTTAGAACGACGGTAGCAAGTAGGATGATCCCTTATAATAATTTCAAGAAAGTGTTCACCCTAACTGTGCACCGTTGCGAAGGTTCGTCGTTTCGAAGCACCACGTGATGATCGGGTGTGATAGATTCTTACGTTCGAATACAACGGGTGTTGACGAGCCTAGCATGTACAGACATGGCCTCGGCACACACGCAATACACTTAGGTTGACTTGACGAGCCTAGCATGTACAGACATGGCCTCGGAACACAAGAGACCGAAAGTTCGAACATGAGTCGTATAGCAGATACGATCAACATGGAGATGTTCACCGATGATGACTAGTCCGTCTCACGTGATGATCGGACACGGCCTAGTTTGACTCGGATCATGTATCACTTAGATGACTAGAGGGATGTCTATCTGAGTGGGAGTTCATTAATCAGACGAACTTCATTATCATGAACATAGTCAAAAGGTCTTTGCGAATTATGTCTTGCGCTTTAAGTTCTACTGGTTTAGATATGTTCCTAGAGAAAATTTAGTTGAAAGTTGGTAGTAGCAATTATGCGGACTGGGTCCGTAAACTGAGGATTGTCCTCATTACTACACAGAAGGCTTATGTCCTTAATGCACCGCTCGGTGTGCTGAACCTCAGCGTCGTCTGTAGATGTTACGAAACATCTGACATACGCGTTTTGATAACTACGTGATAGTTCAGTGCGGTTTAGAATTGTGGCACCCAAGACGTTTTTGAAACGTCGCAGAACATGTGAGATGTTCCGAAGACTGAAATTGGGATTTCAGACTAGTGCCCACGTCAAGAGGTATGAGACCTCTGACAAGTTTCCTAAGCCTGCAAACTAAGGGAGAAAAGCTCAATCGTTGAGCGTGTGCTCAGATTGTCTGAGTGCCACAATCGCTTGAATCGAGTGGGAGTTATTCTCCCAGATGAGATAGTGATAGTTCTCCATAGTCACTGCCACCAAGCTAGTAGAGCTTCGTGATGAACTATAACATATCAAGGATAGTTATGATGATCCTTGAGCTATTCGCGATGTTTGACACCGCGAGAGTAGAAATCAAGAAGGAGCATCAATTGTTGATGGTTAGTAGAACCGCTAGTTTAAGAAGGGCAAGGGCAAAAGGGATACTTCATGAAACAGCAAGTCGTTTGCTGCTCTAGTGAAGAATCCCAAGGTTGAACCCAAACCCGAGACTAAGTGCTTCTGTAATAAGAGGAACGGTCACTGAAGCAGTACTACCCTAGATACTTGGTAGATGAGAAGACAGGCAAGGTCGACAGAAGTATATTGGATATACGTCATATGAATGTGTACTTTACTAGTACTCCCAGCAGCACCAGGGTATTAGATACCGGTTCGGTTGCTAAGTGTTAGTAACTCGAAATAAAAGCTGCGGAATAAACGGAGACTAGCTAAAGGTGAGATGACGATATGTGTTGGAAGTGTTTCCAAGGTTGATGTGATCAAGCATCGCATGCTCCCTCTAGCATCGAGATTTGGTGTTTGCGTTGAGCATGATTGGATTATGTTTATCGCAATACGGTTATTCATTTAAGGAGAATAATGGTTACTCTGCTTATTTGAATAATACTTTCAATGGTCTTGCACCTAAAATGAATCTCGATTGTAGTGATACACATGTTCGTGCCAAAAGATGTAAAATAGTAATGATAGTTCCAGATACTTATGGCACTGCAATTTGAGTCATATTGGTATAGAACGCATGAAGAAGCTCCATGTAGATGGATCTTTGGACTCAATCGTTTTTGAAAAGATTGAGACATGCGAACCATGTCTATTGGTATATATGCATGAAGAAACTCCATGCAGATGGATCGCTTGGACTCACTTGATTTCGAATCACTTGAGACATGCAAATCATACCACATGGGCGAGATGACTGAAAGTCCTCGTTTTCAGTAAGATGGAACAAGAGAGCAACTTATTGGAAGTAATACATTTTGATGTATGCAGTCCAATGAGTTCTGAGGCATGCAGTGGATATCATTATGTTCTTACTTCACAGATGATTTGAGTAGATGCTGAGAATATTTACTTGATGAAACACAAGTCTGAATTATTGAAAGGTTCAAGTAATTTCAGAGTGAAGTCGAAGATTGTCGTGACAAGAGGATAAAATGTCTATGATATGATCATAGAGATATCTGAGTTACGAGTTTGGCACACAATTAAGACATTGTGGAAAGTGTTTCACAATTAATACCGCCTGGAACACCATAGTGTGATGGTGTGTCCGAACATCATAACTGCACCCTATTGGATATGGTGCATACCATGATGTTTCTTATCAAATTACCACTATCGTTTATGGGTTAGGCATTAGAGACAACCGCATTCACTTTAAAAGGGGCACCACGCAATTCCGTTGAGACGACACCGTTTAGAGAAACCTAAGTTGTCGTTTCTTAAAAGTTTGGGGCTGCGCAGCTTATGTGAAAAAGTTTCAAGCTGATAAGCTCGAACCCAAAGCGGATAAATACATCTTCATAGAAAACCCAAAACAGTTGGGTATACCTCCTGTTTCAGATCTGGAAGCAAAAGTAATTGCTTCTAGAAACGAGTCCTTTCTCGAGGAAAAGTTTCTCTCGAAAGAATTGAGTGGGAGGATGGTGGAGACTTGATAAGGTTATAGAACCGTCACTTCAACTAGTGTGTAGCAGGGCACAGGAAGTTGTTCCTGTGGCACCTACACCAATTGAAGTGGAAGCTTATGATAGTGATCATGAAACTTCGGATCAAGTCACTACCAAACCTCGTAGGACGACGAGGATGCGTGCTACTTCAGAGTGGTACGTGATCCTGTCTGAGATATCATGTTGTTGGACAATACTGAACCTACGAGCTATGGAGAAGCGATGGTGGGCCCATATTCCGACAAATGGTTAAGAGCCATGAAATCCGAGATAAATGGATCTTTGAGAAGAAGACGGACGTGGACGGTAATGTTACCGTCTATGAAGCTCGACTTGTGGCAAAGAGTATTTCCACAAGTTCAAGGAGTTGACTACGATGAGATTTTCTCATCCGTAGCGGTGCTTAAGTCCGTCGGAATCATGTTAGCATTATCTGCATTTGTGAAATCTAGCAGATGGATGTCAAAACAAGTTTCCTTACCAGTTTTCGTAAGGAAAGGTTGTATGTGATACAATCAGAAAGTTTTTGTCGATCCTAAGGATGCTAAAAGGTATGCTAGCTCCAGTGATCCTTCCATGGATTAGAGCAAGCATCTCGGAGTCAGAATATACACTTTGATGGAGTGATCAAAGTTTTTGGGTTTATACAAAGTTTGTTAGAAACTTGTATTTACAATAAAGTGAGTGGGAGCGCTACAACATTTCTGATAAGTATATGTGAATGACATATTGTTGATCCGAAATGATGTAAAATTTCTGGAAAGCATAAAGGGTTGTTTGAAAGGAGTTTTTCAAAGGAAGACCTGGATAAAGCTGCTTACACATTGGGCATCAAGATCTATAGAGATAGATCAAGACGCTTGATGATACTTTCAAAGAACGCACACCTTGACATGATTTTGAAAGAGTTCAAATAGATCAGCAAAGAAGGAGTTCTTGGCTGTGTTACAAGGTGTGAGTATTGAGTAAGACTCAAGACCTGACCACAGCAGAAGATAGAGAAAGGACGAAGGTCGTCCCCTATGCTTTAGACGTAGGCTCTATAGTATGCTATGCTGTGTACCGCACATGTAGTGTGCCTTGCCATGAGTTGGTCAAGAGGGTACAATGGTGATCCGGGAGAGGATCTCATGACAGCGGTCGAACTTATCCTTAGTACCTAGTGGATTAAGGAATTTTCTCGATTATGGAGGTGGAAAGGAGTTCGTCGTAAAGGGTTACGTCGATGCGAACTTTGACACTAATCCGGATGACTCTGAGTAGTAAACCGGATTCGTATAGTAGAGCAATTATTTGAAATGGCTCCAAATAGCGCGTGGTAGCATCCACAAAGATGACATAGATATTCGTAAAGCACACACGGATCTGAAAGGTTCAGACCCGTTGACTAATAACCTCTCTCACAAGCATAACATGATCAAACCAGAACTCATTGAGTGTTAATCACATAGAGATGTGAACTAGATTGTTGACTCTAGTAAACTCTTGGGTGTTGGTCACATGGTGATGTGACCTGTCAGTGTTAATCACATGGTGATGTGAACTAGATTATTGACTCTAGTGCAAGTGGGAGACTGTTGGAAATATGCCCTAGAGGCAATAATAAATAGGTTATTATTATATTTCCTTGTTCATGATAATCGTTTATTATCCATGCTAGAATTGTATTGATAGGAAACTCAGATACATGTGTGGATACATAGACAACACCATGTCCCTAGTAAGCCTCTAGGAGACTAGCTCGTTGATCAATAGATGGTTACGGTTTCCTAACCATGGACATTGGATGTCGTTGATAACGGGATCACATCATTAGGAGAATGATGTGATGGACAAGACCCAATCCTAAGCCTAGCACAAGATCGTGTAGTTCGTTTGCTCAGAGCTTTTCTAATGTCAAGTATCACTTCCTTAGACCATGAGATTGTGCAACTCCCGGATACCGTAGGAATGCTTTGGGTGTGCCAAACGTCACAACGTAACTGGGTGGCTATAAAGGTGCACTACGGGTATCTCCGAAAGTGTCTGTTGGGTTGGCACGAATCGAGACTGGGATTTGTCACTCCGTGTAAACGGAGAGGTATCTCTGGGCCCACTCGGTAGGACATCATCATAATGTGCACAGTGTGACCAAGGAGTTGATCACGTGATGATGTGAGTTACGGAACGAGTAAAGAGACTTGCCGGTAACGAGATTGAACAAGGTATAGGGATACCGACGATCGAATCTCGGGCAAGTAACATACCGTTAGACAAAGGGAATTGAATACGGGATTGATTGAATCCCCGACATCGTGGTTCATCCGATGAGATCATCGTGGAACATGTGGGAGCCAACATGGGTATCCAGATCCCGCTGTTGGTTATTGACCGGAGAACGTCTCGGTCATGTCTGCATGGTTCCCGAACCCGTAGGGTCTACACACTTAAGGTTCGATGACGCTAGGGTTATAGGGAAAGCATGTACGTGGTTACCGAATGTTGTTCGGAGTCCCGGATGAGATCCCGGACGTCACGAGGAGTTCCGGAATGGTCCGGAGGTAAAGATTTATATATGGGAAGTCCTGTTTTGGTCACCGGAAAAGTTTCGGTTGAAATCGGTAATGTACCGGGACCACCAGGAGGGTCCCGGGGGTCCACCAAGTGGGGCCACCAGCCCCAGAAGGCTGCGTGGGCCAAGTGTGGGAGGGGACCAGCCCCAGGTGGGCTGGTGCGCCCCCCCCACCAAGGCCCAAGGCGCATGGGAGAGTGGGAGGGGGCAAACCCTAGGTCCAGATGGGCCTTAGGGCCCATCTAGTGGGGCGCCTCCCCCTCTCCTCCCCTTGGCCGCCCCCTTGATGGGATCTAGGGCTGGCTGCCTCCTTCTTGGGGGTGGAAACCCTAAGGGGGGCGCAGCCCCCTTCCCCCCTATATATACTTGAGGTTTGGGCTGCCATACACACACGAGAAAGTCTCCTTTTGGTGCTGCCCTACCCCTCTCCCTCCTCCTCCTCTCCCACGGTGCTTGGCGAAGCCCTGCGGGATTGCCACGCTCCTCCACCACCACCATGCCGTCGTGTTGCTGCTGGATGGAGTCTTCCCCAACCTCTCCCTCTCTCCTTGCTGGATCAAGGCGTGGGAGACGTCACCGGGCTGCACGTGTGTTGAACGCGGAGGCACCGTTCTTTCGGTGCTTAGATCGGAATCAACCGCGATCTGAATCGCTACGAGTACGACTCCCTCATCCGCGTTCTTGCAACGCTTCCGCATCGCGATCTACAAGGGTATGTAGATTCACTCCCCTTCCCCTCGTTGCTAGATTACTCCATAGATTGATCTTGGTGATGCGTAGAAAATTTTGAATTTCTGCTACGTTCCCCAACAGTGGCATCATGAGCTAGGTCTATGCGTAGTTTCTATGCACGAGTAGAACACAAAGAAGTTGTGGGCGTAGTTAATGTGAGATTATCTCCTTCTTTTTGTCTTCTCCACAACCACCGTCTATTCCACCTATAGTGTTATGTTCATGGCTCACGCTCATGTATTGCGTGAAAGTTGAAAAGGTTTGAGAACTTCAAAAGTATGAAACAATTGCTTGGCTTGTCATCGGGGTTTTGCATGATTTGAATATTTTTTGTGATGAAGATGGAGCATAGCCAGACTATATGATTTTGTAGGGATAAGCTTTCTTTGGCCATGTTATTTTGAGAAGACATAATTATTTGTTAGTATGCTTGATGTATTATTGTTTTTATGTCAATATTAAACGTTTGTTTTGAATCTTACGGATCTGAACATTCATGGCACAATAAAGAGAATTACATGGATAAATATGTTAGGCAGCATTCCACATCAAAAATTCTGTTTTTATCATTTACCTACTCGAGGACCAGCATGAATTAAGCTTGGGGATGCTTGATACATCTCCAACGTATCTATAATTTTTCATTGTTCCATGCTATTATATTATCTGTTTTGGATGTCTTATATGCATTAATATGCTATTTTGTATGATTTTTGGGACTAACCTATTAACCTAGAGCCCAGTGTTAGTTTCTGTCGTGAAATTGTCACGGCAGATGTCCTTAGTGTCAGGACTTAGTTGTGAGGCCAACGCATCTATGCGGTAGCTTGAGAGGGGTTGGGCGGAATCGAGAGACACAATACAAGACAGGGATTTAGACAGCTTCGGGCCCCGGGAAACATCATCCGGTAATAACCCTACATGCTGTTTGAGGCTAGGTGTCATTATGATCATGAGTGAATCGCCGGCTCGGCCGGCTCTTTGTGTCTAGCCCTAAAGATTGTTTCTTGTTGCTTGTCCCTCTTTGGGGTGCCCTGCCCCTCCTTATATAAGTTAGAGGGGCGGGTTACATGTGGAGTCCTAGTAGGACTAGGACTAGTCTATCTTTTCTTACAAGTTGAATACAAGTCTGGGTCTTGCTTCCTCATAAAGGAAATATTCGTCATCCCTTTGTTCTTAAGCCGGCCCATCATAAACGTGAGCCAGCTCTCTGGGCCTTGGGCCTTGTCTTCTATCTGACCCGCCATCGGGGCCATCCATGAGTCGTCAGGCTCGTGAGTCGTCAGTCCTCCGGCGGGTCATCGGTGAAGCGCCAAGTCCGGCCGGGTCGCACCGCGGGGTATATCCCCGACATTAACCCCCAGTTTAATTTTGGATTTATCCATATTAAACTGATCCTGTAAAACAAACACAGGAACAAATTTGACAGGTTGTGCTCCGGGTTAAATATTCTTGTAAGCCGGCACCTGATCATCCTTAAGTCCTTGACATTTTCTCCTGGAAAATCCAAGTCAATAGGCCAGCTTCATAATCCATTTGCTGACATTGGCTCGATTTATGATTGCCAAAATTGCCGGGTTATAAATAAATGATGCCGGGTCATGATTGTTGCAGACACCGGGTTAATCTGGTCTGCTCCAAACCGAGAATTTGAAAAAAAAATTCTCTCTTATATGCATATCACCTGTAGCCCCCAAGTGCCGGGTTGTCATGCTTGCAGCAACCTGGGACTTGTAATTGCCTTATACTCATGAAAACTTCAACCAGTGTAGCCCCCAAGGACCGGGTCATTATGCAATAATGAGCAGGGACTTTGTAAATATGATCATGTAAACTTGACCAGCAACATGTAGCCCCCAAGGGCCGGGTCAGTAAGATATTACCGAGCTGGGACCTTGTATATGATTCATTGATAATAACAGCATATGATGTAATCTCCACCATGGGGCTTGAACCCACGTTCACAAGGTTAACAGCTTTGTACCCTACTAACTCAGTAGTGGGTCTTTCAATATAACGGATTAAGGCTTGGGTACCTTGAATTTTTGACAGGAGAAATTGGTAGCCCCCAAGGGCCGGCTCATTTAGAATGTGATGAGTCGGGTCTTCAATAAGTTGAGCAAAAATGACTTTGCATTAGTCCCCAAGTGCCATGGTGCATCCTGGCAGTGACATGGGACTTGCATATTTGATGTGATCTCAATTTAAATAATGTAGCACCCAAGTGTCGGGTCGTAAGCCTGTAGCGACTCGGGACTATTCTTTTCATTCTAGAATAAATCATATCCATTGATAAAATAATAGCCATTGCGCCAAAGCGACTTTGAATACCTCATCTGCTGATAAGTCAATCCGGAGTTTAAATACTTGGCGGCTCTTGGCCGATGGCGATTTAATACGCCTCCATTGTAAGCCGGAATTTGTACAACCCGGCGGCTTATAGCCTTTGAGAAAATCAAGAATTGATAACCCTTTTGAGACACCAATTTCAATCTATGATGATGGGCTTGAATTTAATCATTTATGTAAGTCATAGCTCTGTAAATCCTGCAGAATTTAAACAACATATGCCCTGGCGACTTAACATCAAAAACCAGGGCGGGTAACCACCCAAATGTAGTCTTATCCTGCACATAATTAGATCACAAGATCCCTTGACGATTTACCGCAGGGCGGGTCATAATATCTCACATATAACCATTGATGTGTAACAAGGAGTCACAGATAAGCCTGTTATGAATCATAACTTTGAAACATAACTATAATAATAATATTATACCTGTGATATTGAATTTTCACTGCCGGTTTATGTGACCTGTGTAGTAAGGGTGATAACCCGATCTTTAGAAATCAAGACTTCCAAATGTTTATGATTGTCATATGATGGCGACTTATCATCCAAAGTCAAACCGGGTTAAATAGCAACCACTCATATACACTTTAGATATGATCAAAAGAGCTTCAAATAAAATCCAAAAATTGTTTGCAAAAAGAGACTTCAAAAAATTTGAGGCTTCTGATTCGAATACGATCAGAAAACCGTCCCAAAGGGGTTAAGCTAAGATTCGAATACGATCATATAGCCCCCAGTGGCTTTGGCGTTGCCGATCAAGAGGGTACCGACATCTATGTTCTCTTTGGTTCGAATATGACCTATATTTGAACAGGAAGCCCCCAAATGACCTTGAGAGTTGTTTAACGA
This sequence comes from Triticum aestivum, assembly GCF_018294505.1. Classification (NCBI taxonomy): domain Eukaryota; kingdom Viridiplantae; phylum Streptophyta; class Magnoliopsida; order Poales; family Poaceae; genus Triticum; species Triticum aestivum. The sequence continues at coordinate 475,086,333 of NC_057805.1, read as the reverse complement.
CGCTGATTCAAATACGATCCACGTCGGTTCCCAAAAGGGGTTGAGCTATGATTCGAATACGATCAAGAAGCCCCCTAGTGAGCTCGGCAGTGTGCCGATCAAGAGGGTACCGACAGCTATGTTCTCTTTGGTTCGAATACGACCTATGTTTGAACAGGAAGCCTCCTAGTGATCATGAGAATATTTAACGACTCTGACTCGAATATGATCAGGGTCACACCTAAAGGGTTAAGCTAAATTCGAATACGATCAGCTCCCAATGGTCATTAAAGCAGGGTACCTATGTTTGGGTTGTGCTTTGTAACAGACTCTTTTTGGTCCCTTTAATTTTTCCTGAGAACTCGAACTTTTGCGAGAGATAAATTCTTTTTGAACCAGAAAAAACCGGATATTGAGAGTTTCAAAGCTTTGTGATAAACAAATTTACCTTGAACCGGATTTTGAACCGGATTTGAGAGCTTCAAAACTTTGTGGCAGATAAATTTCCCTTGAACCGGATTTTAAACCGGATATTTAAGAGCTTCAGTGCTTTGTGGGAGATGTCAAGTCTCTTGAGCCGGATCTAAACCGGAATCCTTCTTTTTAAGCCGGAAATTTTCTGACGGCCTTTAAACTTTTTACCGATATGGCGGTAGCCTCCGGGACCGGGTTATTTTTCCCTCCAATGACCCGGAGTTCTTGAATGCATTGAAACCGACCAATGCTGCCGAGTCATATCATTGTAGCCCCCAAGTCTCAAGACGACTCAAAGAGTTGGCTTGAGATTCTTCATATTTTGACCATAGCATAAGGTGTATATCCTTGGTGTTGATAGCGCGATGCGAATCCAGAGAAGGTTGAGGTGACTGCGGCGGGTTATAAATGATCCCGTATGAGCCGTGTCAGCAACTCGGCCAATGGTTCCTTTCAACTGGCTATTTGAAGTTAACTAAACTGTAGTGACGGCGACTTGTGCGCCTGCCCATTGAGCCATCCAGTGCAGACGGCGGATGATAATATAATAATTTGCCTCCAAATTGTTAGAAGAAAACCGGGCTACCCAAGCAGTGACTTGCTCATACTCAATAAATAGCTCATGCAGACAGGCGCGGCCCGGCGTATTGATGTAGACCAGGCCGCGAGAGACAGACGGTAAAGATGACCGCAACATCAGAGGCGGCGCAGACAGATGAGCCGGCCATGGCGTTGTAAGCCGGTGTGGACGGGCGAGTCAATCGCGCTATGTTAATGTAGCAGAAGCGGCGATTCGTGCACATATCCATCGAGCAGCACGGCACGGATAAGCGTTAGAGCAAAGATGATGTTGACGTGTGCTCCTTATGCAACATCGCTATAATGAATGACGGTGCGGTGAAGGCGTCGGTGGCTCAATGCGCGGTCATGGAGACGGCAACTGGCAGCCCAGGGCGCGGCAATTGTCCTGGTATTTTTTGTCCAATGAACAAGGATCCTGTAGTATTGTGCCAAGCTTCCACGTGGTTATAACACGGCAATTAGCTAGCCTTTAGCCTTTTGTTTCTTTCACGGTAGCCATCAATCACATGGTCGTGGCATTGAGCGACTGCAACAAATTCGTCAAGGCCCAGGCCGCCTTGGGACTTGGTCTTGATTCTTGAGCCCCCTCCTCTCCATTTTTTTTATGGATTATACCGTGACCGCCGAACGACGCGATCGCATAGCTGTGGCCGACGTGGACCCATTGTAGTGCGTGATTCCTTGCAGGACGGATCATCCGCGGCTACACATGGTAGAATTTTATTGAGGCCGCAGCCACACACGGTAGATACCAAGGGCAGGGCCGGCGGGTCAACTATGGCGGCTTTCTGTATGAGGTAGAGACGGCCCCGCGACGACTCAGCGGCGGCAGGGTGGCCCACCGGCAGATGCAGCATGACAAGGCAGCAGCTCGGTGCCGGCTTAAGACATTGGGCGGCTCGTGCCGCTGCGGGAAGCGGCGCGCGGAATCGGCTTACAGGTGCGGCGAACCTGCCATGGCGAACACCGTGGAATTGCAGCGGGCGCGGCGGCATCGAGCACAGCAACCGCAAGCGGCGGCTTGGAGTAGCGGCAAGGTTGGCCTGGCGCGGACGACGGCGGCTCAAGGCGGCGACTCAGGGCCGCGGGCGTGAGCTTACGTGAGAGCGGCTCGGAGGCGGAACGACGGTTCTTCAGAGGAGACGGGTCAAGGCCTATCAAGGCGGCTCGCACGGAGTCGTAGATGCAACGGCAGCTCGCAGCAGAACCCACTTGGAGCGAGGCGAGTTCTGCGCGTGTTCGTCGTGTATTTCACCCCAGGGCGGATGCTGGAGCAGCCTTCGTTTCCAGGCGTATATGCCGGCGGATTTTCCAGGCCACAGTGCTGCGTAAGTCGGCCTCAATCAGAAAATTGTGTCCCCTTCCTCAATATCACGTGGGAGTAGATGTATACGTTTCCTCTAGTATAATCTTTGGTGGTCATCGGAATCAAATCCGACTAGGCCTCGAATCAGACTTTGGTGCTCGTGCGTGTACTACTTCCAGTATTGGTAGTACTAGGCAGAACAACTTGGTGATTGACAGATCGCTCTGCCTAAAAAAAAAGTCTTCATGGTCTTGCCTTGCCCTAACGCGGCGTACGGCGGTTTACTCGGATCTCCTATCCAGCGAAGAAAGAACATAACCCCAGGTAGATCTCTGGTCGGACCGTACAGGCAGCGGCTGGGGACAGATCGTCCGGCGGCTCACACGATCGCCCTGTGCTGACTCTTTTCATCCGGTCAATCATGAGCTTCTCGATCCCTAGAAGAGCTCCCTTCAAGAACTCAATACCACCGTGCGCGGGTCCCATGATGGGCGTCAACTGTCGTGGAATTGTCACGGCAGATGTCCTTAGTGTCAGGACTTAGTTGCGAGGCCAACGCATCTATGCGGTAGCTTGAGAGGGGTTGGGCGGAATCGAGAGACACAATACAAGACAGGGATTTAGACGGCTTCGGGCCCCGGGAAACATCATCCGATAATAACCCTACATGCTGTTTGAGGCTAGATGTCATTATGATCATGAGTGAATCGCCGGCTCGGCCGGCTCTTTGTGTCTAGCCCTAAAGATTGTTTCTTGTTGCTTGTCCCTCTTTGGGGTGCCCTGCCCCTCCTTATATAAGTTAGAGGGACGGGTTACATGTGGAGTCCTAGTAGGACTAGGACTAGTCTATCTTTTCTTACAAGTTGAATACAAGTCTAGGTCTTGCTTCCTCATAGAGGAAATATTCGTCATCCCTTTGTTCTTAAGCCGGCCCATCATAAACGTGAGCCGGCTCTCTGGGCCTTGGGCCTTGTCTTTTATCTGACCCGCCATCGGGGCCATCCATGAGTCGTCAGGCTTGTGAGTCGTCAGTCCTCCGGCGGGTCATCGGTGAAGCGCCAAGTCCGGCCGGGTCGTACCGCGGGGTATATCCCCGAGATTAGCCCCCAGTTTAATTTTGGATTTATACCAAAAAAAACATCAAAAATATTACTTTACCGTTTATCATCTCTATCAAATCTCACTTTGCAAATAACCGTGAAGGGATTGACAACCCCTTATCGCGTTGGGTGCAAGTTGGTGTTCGTTTGTGCAGGTATTCGGTGACTTGAGTGTTGTCTCCTACTGGATTGATACCTTGGTTCTCAAAAGTTGAGGGAAATACTTACTCTACTTTGCTGCTTCACCCTTTCCTCTTCAAGGGAAAAACCAACGCAAGCTCATGAGGTAGCAGTCCCCTTGACGCACTCCCTTGGCACTTCGAAAGTAGGGTCCTGACTCATCATTATTAATAGCAACAGTCCCATTCATGAGTATTTGTTTAACTCAAAGACACCATTTATTATTAAAATCTCTAATTCTACGACAATGCGGCAAGAAATCCCAATTAACTTTATCGTAGGCCTTCTCAAAGTCCAACTTTAGGACAATACATACTTGTTTCTTAACATGTGCATGATGCATAATCTCATGGAGAGATATAGGATGCCATCAACAATATTTCTAACTTTAATAAAAGCATTTTGTTGGATACTAGAAAGCTTAGAGGCAAAAGGATCAACCCTGATATAGTATTAGTAATCAAGTTATACAATCACTTTAATAAGCAAAAAAAGTCAACAAACATATGCATAATATCTTTCTTAACTATATCATGGCCATGAGCTTTATATCCTCCATAGTAAACAGAGCATGCTTAACTTCTTCCTCATAAAAAGCTGTAGCAAGCTGATGTTGTCACTGTCATTAATACTCTCATCCCCATTCCACAAATCAGGTGAAATGGCAAACAAATTCCTAGGGGCAGGACCAAACAAGTCTCTATAACAGGTTGTGGCATGTTTAAGGATATTATTAGTCCCTTCCACAAGGGTCCATCACTGTATAGAGAATTCCATTGATGGTGCACTATGATACAGTATGTAGTTGTGGTAAACTGGTAATCACGGTACTTGAAGGTTTTGAAGTGTGAACCGAATATGGGATGCCATATCATTAGTGTGGAGAAATTCTACTCTGCTCAAGAGTTATTTTGCTGGCATGCTGTTGATGCTGCATTGCTGATAAACATAGGAGAAATCAAAAGGATTTTCTTTCCTTTTTTAAGATTAAAGCAATAATGCTGAGCTACTTCCTTCTTGGGCTAATGGGCGTGTGACCATAAATATTAGGAAAGGGCTCACATTGCTAGTTGGCCACAGGCCAGTTCTGCAACTCGCCCAGCTTTTGCTTGCTCCCATTTGTTTTTTCCCTTGCGCTAGCCTTCAAAATAAACCAGCTGCTGGCTAAAAAACCAACAACTGCTGACTTCTAATGGTTCACAGAAAAAAACTACTTTTTACAAAAGAAAGTATTTATTAATCATAAATTTTAATAGTTCACAAATTTAAAAATCTACTCAGATTTGAAAAAAATCTCATGAATTCGAATTTTGTTTTCACTAATTTGATTAAACATTCACTGATTTTAAAAGTTCACGTATTTGGAAAAGTTACATAAAGTTAAAAAAGTTTGTGAATTTGAATAAAGTTCATGATTTTAAGTAATATTTGCCAATTTAAAAAATAGGTCACGAATTATGGAAATAGAAATAAAAAAGGAAAAAATAATCGGCCAAAATGTAACGGAAGAAACTTCTGAAAAACCGGGCTGGAAGCTTCCCAAAACCAGACAGGCTAAGAAAACCAAGTCAGAAACTGCTTTAGAAATCCAATATACAAAATGTGCTGATGGCTGCGTACTTTGAAGCATTAATTAGGTTTGAATTGGCTCAAAAAAAATTGGGGCTGAAGACGCCAAGTAGGAAATGTTGCATGATTCCTATTAGCCGTTCAAGGCGCCAGTTACTTATATAACCGTATGCAACAGAACACAAACACACCCGTCGTGATAACTGGGCTGGCCTATATAACACGAATCGCTAATGTTTCTTTTAGCTCTCTGGCCGCTATGTCTAAAAAAAGATCTCTGGCCGCTTTAGGGAAGCTTCCCACTGATTGTTTGTTCTGCTTTTTCACTTTTTGCCTATTATTCCTATTTCTTTTTTGTTTTGCTTTATTTTTTTATTTAATTTGCCATAAACATTTTCCCACAATTTTAGAACTTTTTCTTTTTTTATTTTAGTTTTCAATTTTAAACTTTCATAAAAATCCACAATTCGTGAACCTTTTCATACCCAAGAAAATTTTAAAAGTCCATGAACTTTTTCCGGATTCAAAAACTCTTTTTATTCAAATTCATGAACTTTTTCCAAATCCATGTACTTTTTTAAAAATGTGAACTTTTATGAACTTTGTGAAATTTTCTGAATTCATGAACCTTTTTAAATTCGTAATTTTTTCAAATTCAGTTTTCAAAACTCAATGAACTTTTTCAAAACCATTAACATGCCTCGAATCCGTGATATTTTTTCAATTCATGAACATTCTCAAATCTGTGAAATTTTTCCAAATCGGTGAACCTTTTCCATGTCCAGGAACATTTTTCAAATTTGTTAGTTTTTTAAATAAATGTGTACATTTTTCAAAAGCGCGAACAATTTTTAAAATTTATGAATATTTTTTTGTATATTCACAAAAAACGAATTCATGATTTTTTGTAGAACTTTCCTTGAAAAGTGAATGGTCGACGGCTTGGTCAACGGTTTTGGGTGGTTGTTCGAGCGAGAGAAAATACAAGAACACAAGGAGGGATCGAGCGGGGGCAGCTCTGCTTGAGACCGGGCTGCAGCCCACGGCCGGCGGCGCATGAGCACTCTTTTCTCCAACCGGCGGTTGATACTTGCGCAGTAATACTCTAAGACGTTAGTCCATGATTTACCCGCCCAATAACGTGATTATGCAAAATATAAAACTTCATTTCGTAAATGCTTTGTTTGGCACACACTTATTGGTTTGCCAAAGTAAATATAGTATAGTTCTCTCTCAAAAAAAAGTAAACATAGTTTTATTTGGCACGTCAATAACATATGAGGCAATTGAGATGGTTTTTAGGAAAAACTGCTTAAATGGAAATGGGAGGAAAATGGCAAAACGGGAAGATGAAGGGGGGAAACGTGTGTAAAGTTTGACGAAGGACGAGCAGACAACATAACCTACCGTCTTTTTAAGTAGGAAAGAGAAAATTATATTCTATCATGCATGAGATAATACCTTGCATAGATCCATCATCCACCGTTGCATTACGATTTGTGTTGTGTTTTGATTTAGGCTGTTACATTAGATTGTTTTCTTATTTTAAAGTTTATCATGACATTGAATTGTGAACCAGCAAATCCAATCTAGCAAATGCATTGTTTTGTGTTGGTTCACTACTGGACGGTATGTCTCGGAGCTCAGCGTTTTGGTGCTCGGTCATCATGGGGCCCTTTGAATGTTTTTTCCACAATGATGTATGGATGTATACTACTCCCTTCATTCCTAAATATAAGTTCTTTTAGAGATTTCAATAAGGGACTACATACGGAGCAAAAGGGTGAGTCTACAATCTAAAATATGTCTATATACATCTGTATGTAGTTTGTATTGAAATCTCTAAAAACACTTATATTTAGAGATGGAGGGAGTACATGTGAAAATTTTCATCAGAAAATACATTGATCATGAGCTACGAAGAAAGTGAAAATCGTTGGTTTATATTGAAAAAATATATATAGTGAACAGTGCTAACTGTTTTCAGAATCACCTTTTTTGTGTATAGTTCGCGTGTCAATGCATTTCGTCTTGGAAATTTACACACATGCAGTATACATCCATATGATAGTGTGTATTTTTTTCAGGATTTTTGAAACACTGAACATTTTTCTTAAGAAAAAAAAAAGCTCCATGAAGCCCTTGCTAAAAAAGAACGATCCCCATGAAGCCCTTGCTAAAAAAGAACGATCTCCATGAAGCAAAGGCATTTCTGACAGATGAGAGTTAATTGCAGAGAAGTATCACATTTAGGGTAGGCGTGACGGATCAGTACCACTATTCGGTTTTTTTACACGTCAGTACCATGTTTGGCGCATTTTGTTACATATTGATCTAAACCGTGTATAAAGGTGTATTGACACTGTATCTGACCATTGGGGGCCGCTTGTCAGGGATGACGTGGCATGTTCTTTTTGCAAAAAACACCCACACTTTTTATTTAATCGCGCGTGGCCGAGCCTGCCAGGATTCGAAAGCAAGCTGGCGCGTAGTCTGTACGAGCGCGACGACCACTACGCCACTGCACTGTTGGCGTCAGGTTGAGGCAACCGTCGCTTGTACTATTATTACTCTGGACGTTCCGTTTTATTGTATAGTTTTTTTTCGGATTTCTTTTATGTTTTTGCAAATCGTGGGTATTCTTCACCCGTACGCAATGTGCGTATCGTATATTGAAAAACTTATACACATTATATGTTAAAAGTTCATCATATATACAAGTTTATATATAATAATCAGAACTTTGCGCTGAACATTGTAACATTCTGAATATTTCTTCGGGTGTATCTAATATTTTAGTAAGACGATGAATGTTATAATGCGAAAAAAGTTCATTGTGAGAATACATAAAAATGTTCATCGTATATTTAAATACGATCATTGTATTTTTTTCACTGTATAAAATTAGCACCTGAGATAGACAAAATGTTTTATTTAAAAATAATGAAGGAAGGAGGAAATACGACATAAAAGCTTGAAATACTAGATAATTAATATTGTGCGTGCAGAAATAAATAAGAAATTATATGTCAAACAAATTTTTGTTTTCTGCCGCTTCAGAAATTGTAATTCTTAATGAGGCGACTTGCACATCGCGAGGCTCTACAAAAATGTATACATGGACCAAGCTTTGCATATAGTGCATCTACCCACTGTGGATTGATTGAGTATATAATATTTTTTATGCAAATTTATATATATAAAGTACTCAGTCAACATGGAAATAGAACCTCTTGCAGTTAGAAAATACAGCTTGCTGTGAGTTTCTCTAAATTTTCTACCGACGTTTACAATGAAAAATCCAAAGCAAATGGAGAAGTAAAAGTACAGTTTTTAATAAACTGTACTTCATATCTTGTATTAATGATGGTAAAAAATGGAATAAACTATCTATGTTTCGCCATCAATTTTTAGAGAATGCGCCTTGCTACGGATAATAAAAAAAGAAAGAAAGAATAGCACCTGAAAAAGCGGAACGTATGACGTCATCATATAAAATATATTGCCTGCAGTTCAACAACGAAAATGCTCTAGCGTAGCGGTCGTCATGCGTCGACGGCGTTGGTCCCAGCTCGATTTCGAATCACAGCTCTCGCGCGCGTGATTTTTTTTCTGGCAGGTTCCTTTATTCGCTGTTAACCTCAAGCCATGCGTTTTCCTCAACAACAAAAAAAAACCTCAAGGCATGCATGCATAAGTTTGAATTGTAGCTTGAAAGCTGAAACTACGAACCGGTATCAAATATTTCATTTCAACCACTAAAAACACAATGATTTCTAGACTTTTAGTACAAACGAGCTCAACATGTTCTGTCACAATGCATCGCTGCGTTGCACCATCGATTATCCTCCCTACTAATTATCTGCCTTGACTTTGCTAGAAACCTTCGTCGCCGTTCGCGTCAGATCGCCATGATCCATCTCCTTTCTGAGCTTGCTGACCCTGTCGATGACCGCCTCCAACGTGACATCCACGGCGTCCCTGAGCGTCTCCAGCTTCGACCTCGGGTCCGCGTACACCAGCCGCGGTATCAGCCCGATCACCGTCTCCGTCATCCGCTCCGCCACCTCCTGCGGGATCCGCCGGAGCGTCTCCTCCACGCTGCTGGCGTTGCCGCTCCGCACGTCCTCCTCGGAGATGAACACGGAGTAGGAGTCGCGGTCGTCGGGGAGGTGCCACCTGTACTGCCTGTACGCGGAGTCCGGATGGAAGAACACCGGCACGCAGCCGGCGAGGATGGCGTCGAACGCCGACCGCCGTGTGTACGTGTCGCCCGGCGGCTGCAGGCAGAAGCGCGCCCCTTGGAAGACGCGCATGAAGGTGCTGGGCACGAGGCAGTTCTTCTCGCTCTTCCGGCACTGAACCAGGTTGCAGAAGCTGGAGGCGCCGCACTCCCGGATGAGGTGGTGCCGGATGGAGTTCGGATCGCCGGGACGCTCGCCGCCGGCGAAGGAGAAGAGGAACTCCCGCTTCATGCCTCGCATCCGCTGCTGCCACTGGAGGACGTCCGCGTCCTTGGCCGGGTGGAAGTAGGTCGGGTACGGCACGGCGAAGTCGAAGTCCGTCCACGGCACCTTCTCGACGAACAGCACCGTCATGTTCCACACCGCCGGCAAACGGAGCAGCTTGTTGCCCCACTCCGAGTCGCTGTCCGTCTGCCGCTGGTGGTCCCACGCCGTCCTCCCGGACATGAAGAAGTGGTCGCGCCCGCCCATGGCGCGCCACTCGGGCCGCCGCGTCAGCCAGTCGACGAGCTCGACCGCCGCGGCGTCCTTGGCCGTGGCGTTGTTGCTCCACAGGTTCCGCACGACGTCAAACCCAGCGTAGAACGGCACGAAGACGGCGGCGGCGCGGGAGGAGTCGTCGGTGAGGCAGTCGTACTGCCGGACGCGAGCGTGGAAGATGACGTCGAGGCCGAAGTGGTCGGTGGCGTACCACCCCTCGTCGGCGAACACGCCGTCCGCGTTTTCCAGGGGCGCGCCGAGGCCGCCGTTGACGAGGTACTGGCACATGTCGATCCACGGGTACCAGTGCTTGCAGTCGGCGAGGACGTCGGCGTTGAACTGCGGAGGCAGGTCGTGGACGTACAGGTACCGCCCGCGGCACGCGTCCTCCCCGGCGACGCCAACGTCACTGCTCCGGCGCACCTCGCCCCCGGCCGCGGAGGCGATCAGGAGCTTCTTGACCTGCTGCTCCTGGACGGATGGGAAGCGCGGCGGGGCGCCGTCCTCGCGGCCGGACGCGGGGGCGGCGGTGACGAGCGACTGGCGGGGCGCCCTGACGGGCGCCGCGCGGTGGCAGTAGACAATGAGGAGCCACGGCGTGGCGGACAGGATGGCGAGCAGGACGAGGCGGGGCAGCCAGCGGGCGCCCCCGCCGTGCGCGGCCGTCGTCTTCTCCATGGTCACCCACGAGTCACGCACGCACGCACGCTCGCTCTCGTATACGTGTCCCCGACGGAGTTGAGGTCTCGGAGTCCACTGTGACTAACTTAAGCGCGGGGAATCTCGAAATGGGAATTCATCCATGTGATTTGCGTATCGCTGGCCGGCATACGTGGTGATCTGAGAGCTCAGAGCTCTGACTTGAGAGATGCTCCGCATTAACCATGTCAATGATCGATCGACCGAATCTAGGCGCGAGGAAATGAAGGAGCCGGCCGGGGGGCTGCACGTGCACATGCATGGTGCATCAATAGAAATGAACATTAACTTCTCAAAAAAAAAATAGAAATGCACATTGGACGGGGGATCTAATCTGGGAGATGCATTACTGCCAACTTTCGACGATTCATTGGATCCTTGGGTGGAAAGTCTGCATCCTTGAGCGTGCATAATAGATTTTGAGCTAGTAGTAGTGGTTTGGATCCGAGTTTAGCATCTTCGAGGCCTGTACCAATACCAGTGTCTCCACCAGCAAGTAGAGTACGTAGAAGTGAGCATTGACCGGCATTGGCCTCCAGCGACACACGGTTCCCAGGGACCGCGCGCACATGGCGCTCCTCGCTCTGCACAACCGGAGTTGACACGGAGCTAGCTAGTAGTACGACTACTCTATTCTGTCTCGAGCTCGGGATCTCAGGACGATCGAGGGCGCCATCTACGGCACCGGCACGCACTGCTAGCGGCGACTGATTTCTTTGCTCGATCTTTGAGAGGGGCGTTGGATCCCTGCGCGTCACCCCCGTCCCTCCGGCTGCGTAACGTAGTACGGTGGAGGTGCGTGCAGTGCGTGCGTGCGATCTTTTCCCCCGACCGGACGGCAATGGTGTGTGCATGACTAGTGTGTTTGCTTGCCCCTGCAGCGATCGCGATCAGGAATGGGCTAATGGCATTTCTAACCGATCCCCTACCTATCTGGGGTAAGAGAAAGATAATTTTTCTTTTTCTTTTCTAACTGATATCCAGCCGATCCCCTGGAACGAATAACGGGCAAAAATATTATCCTCCGGCGTCTATTTCGCCCCTAAATTTACTCCGCCGCTATCGCTTCGAGGAAAAACTCTCGCCTCTTCTCCCGCCACGGCCTCTTTTGTCGGCGACTGCCCGCCGGCCCCGCCGCTACCTCGTCGCCCCCCTTGGCCCTCGCCGCCCTTCTGCCCGACGCCGAGCCCGTTCAGCCCTCATCGTCGCCGCCGTAAACGAGGTGAAACGCCGCCACTGTCGCCATAACTGATTCGTCGGATTGCTTCGTATTTTCTTCCTCTTTCGCGACGCCGCATCTGACCTTGCTTATGCGCCACTACAAGTCACTCGCACGCTTCGCCGCCCGCCGGTTTGGCTGAAACGACGACGGATGGTCGGTGCATCACCACCACACCGCAAAGTGTTCCACCGATTGCCTAGATGAGTTTGTTCGTTCATTTGTTTTTTAACCGAGCTGTATGGATTGAACCAAGCTGTTTGAATTGCAAATGAAGAGGTTGATGGAGATAGTCTTCGAGGACTCGTCGTCATCCAAAGAGGAAGAAGAAGACAAAGACTTCGAAACCGTTTAGGATGATTTTCAATGATGATATTCGGCGCCCTAGGAGAGGACCGCAATTTGGCCACATACACATTACCCGTGATAGAGTGGAGGGCCACGCCAAGATCATGAGAGACTACTTTGCTCCAAATCCAACCAATCCAGAGAAGTACTTTCGTCGGCACTTTCGGATGACAAAAGTCTTTTTCTCACCATTGCAAAAAGTTGTTGAGAAGTATGATGACTGGTCAAGCTTCGGAGCAAGTGGAGAGATAAGTGCAAGCCCTCTGATGAAGTGGGACATATGGGTGTTCGGCCCATGCATAAGCGGTAGTACCGCTGGGGTGAGCGATACTTCCGCTGGCACGGAAGTGACGGCTACGTAGTTCAACCTGAGTAAGTCAGGGGGACGGTAGTGCCGCCAGAGCGGTACTACCACGAGGTGTTGAACTGCAGCAGGTACCCGCGGTAGTAGAGGAGGGCAGGGCGGTAGTGCCGTCGGAGGCGGTACTACCGCCTTGAACTGCCGCTCGACTTCCGCCCATGGAATAGAACAGTCCAGAACGAGGAAAATAAGCGGTACTCCCCGCGGTACTAGCCAACGGTAGTTCCGATGGAGAGGTACTACCGTGGCTAGCAGCGGTACTTTCGCTTAGCCTGTGGGTGTCTAGTAAACCCGTGGTAGTTGAGATGCAGTTAGCCCAGTAGTACCGCAGGAGCGGTACTACCGTGGCGAACTGCCGCTCTACTACCGCCTGTTTACAGAACCCAAAAATTAGGCGGAAGTAGGAGCCGTACTGCACAGCGGCAGTACCGCCGGAGCGGTACTACCATTGTGCAAAGCGGTACTACCGCTTAGCTTGTTCTGACAAAGTTCAAACACAAAGGAGGGACAAGCTCAATTGTCGGGAAAGAGCGAGGGTGCAAGGATAAAGTGTACGTGTTAATTCCACCCAAACCTTTCCGAAGCAGACCCCCTCTTAATAGTACGGTGTTCCTACGACTCAAGTCCATCGAAAAAGAAACGCAAGAAAACACCGTCTTCATAAATATCCAGAGGGGTTCAAATCGTCTTGTGCCATAAGATAAATTATCTGAAATGCTCAATGCACACGAGTAGCCCGCAAATGCATTGTCATCAATCACCAAAACCACTAAGGGGGAAATATGCCCTAACACCTTGATACATTCCCCGCAGACGTTTGGTGCAGTTCTTTCATTGCCAATGCATGCAATCAATTGATCCGAGCATTCCTGGAAACCCCCTTGCCTCTCAATAGCCAACAGCTTCTTTGTATCCTGCTCATTTGGTTCTCTGAGATACTCAGGTCCAAACACCTCGACCATGATGCGGGCAAACTTGACAGTAATCTTCAAGCTCGTGCTCTCTCCCATCCTGACCATCTCACCAACGGCATCTGCAGCAGTAACAAGTGCAAGCATCATCAGAGCAGCCGTGCACTTCAGCTTGGCCGAGAAAGAGAGTTGGCCGCAACAATCCCTTCTGAGCTTGAAGTAGTCGTCGTGTGCCTCCACTCCCTCCACAATGCGCAAAAACAATGATTTCCGCATGTGGAAACGACGACGAAACCATTGATCATCCAGGAAAGCAAGTTTTGGAGCAAAGTTGTCCTTGTGCAGTAGCTTTGCTCCGGACACCCTGTCTCGGTTGATCACTCTTCTCCCTTTGATTGAGCCCTTGAAGTTGAGAATATGCTTCACTTGCCGGTCCATTTCCTCTTGCATGCTCATGAGCATGATTATGTCCACTTCTTCGTCCGAATCTGACGAATCGAAGAACTCATCTTGAATCATTTGGTCAAGATCCGCCGTTCCATACTCCTCGTCCGACGAAGCATCGGAATCCATCGTTTTATCTAACAAACTCACAAAAAATCCGGCCGAACAATGTGTCGAACACATCAAGCGCAAGGCGGAGCCGGAGAGTTATCGGACGTACCACGGTGGCGTACGGGCCGGCGACGACGTCCTCCGCGGCGAGGACGGGAGGGCCCTTCCGGAGCTTGCGGCGGAGAGCCTGGGAACAGCTGCGGAGCGGGCGCGGCGGCGGCGCGCGAGACGGACGGCGCAGAGGAGGAAGAAGAGAGGAGATAGGAAATCGATCTGGCTGGTCTTCGGGGTGGATTTGGTGCAATTTGGGGTGAGGTTGGGCTGTCGGGTCCGACATGGCGGGTGTGCCCGGACGTCCGCATATCCGCCCCATATTTGAGAGGCCCGTCTGGGTCAAAAAATTGTGATCGGACAGTAACCAGGTTGTCAGTCAGGGCGTATGAAATGGGTTTGAGAGGTCCGGCTGTATACGCTCTGGACGACAAAAACTTAAAATATTTGTAAGTTGCCTTAGAACCAGCACCAGCACCGTGCTCCGCGTCGCCCCGTCCTCCTTAAGCCGTCACCTCCGACGATGAACTGTCGCCCTCGGCCATCCCCTGCCGCTTCTCCAGCTCCGGTGAGTCCCGTCCGAACGAGTGAACCTCGGACTCCCCTCTACAGACAACACCGCATCCACGCCGTCCTCGACCCCAGGTAACTCCTGGCTCGGGAAAATCGATTGTCCGGAGTTGTAAATTCAGTCAATTTACCAATAACAAACGCTGAAAAAATAATTAGTTGATGAAATCAGTTCAGTCAGTCTGAGATTCACAGGGCTGTACCTGAAGCTTCTGAAACAACGAATCCATCAGTTTAGTCTCAGACACATCTCAAGTATATGAAGATCAATCTCAAGTATGAAGATCACACCACGATGCTTCTTCTGGCACTGTTATAATCAATCACTGTAGATGACAAATTAGAAGATGTATGTATAATAAATTGAGTGGCACATACCACAAATTATAATATCGACTTGATCTACATTCTGTCAATGGATTATGCATCTATTTTGGTTGGTACTACGAGTAACTTATTTTCGCCGGAACCCAAACATCTCCATGGCGTGACTGAACGACGACTCGTCCGCGGCCGCCTCGGCCCGGGCCCTGGCCACTTTGTCGATGATCCCCTCGACGGCGATGTCGAAGGCGTCCTTCACCGTCTCCAGCTTCGACCTTGGGTCCGCGTACACCAGCCTGGGTATCATCTTGATCACTTCGTCCCGCATCCGCTCCACCGTCTCCGGCGGGATGGCCCGGAGCACGGCCTCGATGCTCACGTTCCGCGACCGCACGTCGTCCTCCGGGATGAACACCGAGTACGTTTCGTGGTGCACCGGGAGGTGCCACCAGTACTGCAGATACGCCGACACCGGGTGGAAGAACACCGGGATGCAGCCGGCCACCATGGAGTCGAACGCCGACCGCCGCGTGTACGAGTCGCCGGGGGGCTGCAGGCAGAAGGTGGCCCTCTGGAACAGCCGCATGATGTTGCCGGGGGTGTGGCACTGGCTGGTGCCGAACCCGCAGCCCAGCAGGCGGCACACGTCGGAGGCCTCGCACTGCGCGATGATCTGCTGCCGGATGTTGTACGGGTTGTCCGGCCGCGGCGCGCCGACGAACGCTATCAGCGACCGGCGCTCCAGACCGCGCACCCTGTCCTGCCACCGGCGCACGTCGGCGTCGGACCTCGGGTGGAAGTAGGTCGGGTACGGCACGGCGTACTCCCGGCTATGCGGCACGCGTGACACCTCCAGCACCAGCACCGACATCTCCCGCCCGCCCGGCATGTTGAGCAGGTCGGTGCCCCAGCTCGGGTTCATGTTGTTGCTCCGCCGGAAGTCAAACCCCGTCCTGCCGGCGACGAGGAAGTGGTCTCGCCCGCCCATGCGCGCCCACTCCGGCCGGCGCATGAGCCAGTCCGTGAGCTCGACGGACGCGGCGTCCCTGGTGGCGTTGTCGTAGCCCCAGTGGTAGCGGACGAAGTCGAAGCCGGCGTAGAAGGGGACGAAGACGGCGTTGGCGAGGGCGGAGTGGGTGGTCAGGCACTCGTACTGCCGCATCCGGTTGTGGAAGATGGCGTCGAGCGCGAACTGGTGGGTGCCGTACCAGCCGTTCTCGCCGGTGAAGTCCCCGTCGAGCGGGTCGGCGAGCGCGCGGCCCAGGCCGGCGTTGCTGATGAAACCGCACATGTCGGGCCAGCGGTACTGGTCGCTGGTGTTCTGGCAGCCCCGGAGGATGTCGGCGTTGAAGCGCGGCGGCAGGTCGTGCACGTAGACGTACCGCCCCCGGCACGGGTCGGCGCTGGCGCCGTCCAGCACCGTCGCCCTCCTCGCCCCGGCGCTGAGCACGGTGAAATGGTAGTAGAGGAAGGACGCCCACATGACGGTCGCGAGGACGAAGACGAGCCGCAGCGACTGGAACGCGGCGCTCGCCTGCGTGCTGCTCCTCTTGTCCGGGCCCTTCATCACCCCGTGCTCCCGGCGCGGCCGGCCGCCGCCGCCCTTGTGCGCGGATCTGATCAGCTGGCAAAATCATCCGCGAATCAGCCGAAAAGAAGAAAAATGGCTAAGCAAACACGCACCCCCAGCAGAAGCGAAGGAGCGCAAGCAAGGCATCTACGTACGAGGAGGAAAAAAGGTAAGCGGCATACTGACATTGGATACAAGCTCACCAGTCGTACGACAGAGCTTGCGACGCCAAGTTGCATGCCGCGGCGCACAACATATATATAGTACTCCAGAAATGGCAAGCAGATCGATCGAGAGGAGGAAGACGAAGATTAGTAGTATAGATTATATTTATAAACCTAATAATGTTGTAGATCGACGTCGCCGGGAAGTTGCGGCGATGAACGAGCGACGAGCCGCCGGGAGTGGCGGTAGGGAGGAGTAGACTTCACGCACGGTGGAGTTCGTGGGGGGTTAATTGACTGGGACTTTGAGTGGTAGCCTGGTGGTGCTAGTGGTTGTTTTACCGCTAACCACTGTCTCTGGCGATCTATACTACTCCTAGTTGATGGTGTTTTCTACTACCAGTGCAAATTAATGCGCGCGGTTCGGCGTGCAGCGTTGACACTTGACACTGGACAGTGGGAATTTTAGTACTAGCGCGCACATTAATTACATGCTTGCTTGTTTAACCATTGCTGTACTGGCCCAAGGAAAAAATTTGCTTCCTCCACATGCAAAGAAAGAGAGAGAGAAGAGAGAAATGATGAAATTTGGATCGAGCGTCGGTTGAACACTCGTACTAGTACTGTACTACTCCTACTTCAGGAAAAGGGAGGCGCGGTGTGCATTTGGTCAACAGAAACTTGGTGATTAATCAAAGTAAACGCTAATTAATCTCCAAGTTTGTATACAACTACTGAATTGATAATTAACAGTGCTCTGGCAGATCTTGCACCGACGGATCCCATCGTCGATCCATACTCCTGGTTACGTCCATGGCTGGACGGTTGGTGTCCATGATCGACCACATCCAACGCATATGAACTCTGACCAATCGGCGCCGGCTACTGGTTTTTCTTCTTCCTTCAGATCGAGCGTCGGTTGCTGGTTAGTTTAAGATGAGACGGAGGCACCTGTCGTTCATTCCTAAGCTCTGTTCACAATGCAGAGTTTTCAGATTCATATGTGATTCCTTGTTGGTTGCATCGATCAGGAATAACTAGGGTCTGTTCGGATCTTTTCTAGAGCTTCTAACTCCACGAACTCCGCAGTTGAATGGTTTGGCTCCAAGAAGCTGGATTCTAGCCCGAGTGCAGTGCAAAAACCTGAAGCGATGTCGGCCCAGCTCCACTGAAAAGAAAATTTGGTACCATTGAGAGAGTCCCCTAGGGCCTGCTTGGAATACATGTGCTTTTTCAAGCGTTCTCTAGTATCATGCACACACAAAATTCAATTAACCTAACTAGGGTCTAAACTGTAAATTTGCAACACCGAAACTTTCTTGGTCTGGAAATATGTAAAATTGGTTTGCAAAGTTATGTCAACAGGGATACTCACTCACAAACACCTTACTTAAATGTACAATTCTCTACAAAAAGGCAAATTAGAAATTATGTGGCCGGTGTAGTTTTTCACTTCCGTGACCAGTGTAGATTTTCAAATTGAGTGGACATGTTGAACCAGAATTCTGCACCACCCAAGTAGTTTCTCTAGCCATCATAACTGAAGTTCTATGTTTGGCTTGGATGACGCCTTACCGAGATACAACATTTCTTTGGGAAATGACATATTTGTTGATTACAAGCCGCATGCATCGGTTTTGCCAATATTCAAGATCCACGGCCTTTGGTGTCAACATTGTGTAAATGCATGTCTTAAGTGAGATGCATATGTGTACACGTTGCGTTGAGTGTTCAAAGAAAATCATGGCCTTAGATTTTTGACTTTTTGCTCGGTAAGATCTCGCATGGATAAATAAAGTAATAAAAAGGCTTCGTCTGGTCCATAGGCAACACTTCTTACTTTAGACATTGGATTTAGATCCAACGCTCGCTCTCCCTCAACTTCTAGTCGAATATGTTTTCCTTCCGCTAGCACTAGTGCAATCACCATCATCCCCATGGAAGGACATATAAGGTGGGTGCGCCAGCAATAGTACCAATAATGATCAATTGCCAGGGTCAGCCCTCTCTTCCATCCCACTAAGATAGGGCGGTCACAATCGTGCTTCTTTCCTGTTAATGAATCGACCACTCTAAATCCCTCCTCTCCCATTGGGGAAATATTTGGTGCACCAGTGCTTGTGGTGCTACTGGTGCACTAAACTCATGTTGCACATTTTAAAATGTTTAAAACTTTCTGAAAAAATTATCACATTCACACAACATTAATGTAGGTCGTCACGAAATTTCAATTCAAATTCGAAACATAGCTCGGAAAACAAATGTGACAAATCAACACTATATAGTACATAATATAGGTTGGGCTGTACATTTGGCCCATTATCACATTGATATCAAGTTTTTCATTTTTTGTATTTCAAGAAAATTTTCAAATTTTGACACCAAATTTTATGACAACATACACTGATATTGTGTCAATGTGCTTGATTTTTTTCCAGATTTTAACAAATGATCTATGGCATCCAGTGCATCAGTAGTACCACAAGTGTGGTGCACCAAATACATTCCCCTCCCACATCTCCCTAGAACCTGAACCGCTTTGATGAACTGTCCCCACTTTGTGTTTGCCTTGTAGGACTTGTGAGCTTGAAGTTGTTGGGAACTTGAAAAAATTGAGACTCTATTGGCAACTTGGCTGATTTTTCCAAGTTAATCACTTTTTTAATTTTTGTTGTTGGGGGTTAATCACCTTTTCTTATCAGCACGAAACATAGGTATAAGCAAAAAAGAAACAAAAACAAAAGGAGATGTCATACTAAGGTAGAATCAATTAGGGACATTAGTATTACCCTAGAGGAACAAGAAAATGAACAAATAAACTTAAATCAAATGATTATAAAAATGTGCACACATATTGTATTGAATTTAAATTACTCCATAATATAAAAGAGAAAACATATAGAGTGTGATTTATCAACAACTTGACATTCATACATCCTATCATATATATACTTAAGAAAGTGATCCCCCACTAGTTATTTATCTTAACATACAAGCTTGTCACCTCATCATACAACCACGAATGGGATAAGGTACACCTTAATATGCAATCCTGCATGAGAAAAAAATCCACCACAACATTCAACCATGCAAGGAAAAATATTTTCCATTCAATTGTTCTACTTATATTCAATAAATATTTTCTAACTATACAAAATCAAATATAATAAGTCCTATTTATTTTAAATTTTAGTTCTCATGTTATCAAACCAAAAACTAATTCCCATAACAACGTAGAGGGTACCTTCTAGCATTGCATAAAACTTGCATGCAACATCAATGTTGCACTCAATGTTCAAACAACAAACCAGTAGTGGTGTAGTTAATCAACTCTAGGCAAGTTTTCTTTTAGAAATTTGATTTTTTCACAATTTTAAAAGGAAATAAAAACAGAAAAGGGGAAAAGATAAAGAAAACAGGAAATGAAACATAAAACAAAAAAGGGAAGGCAATAAATAAAGAAAAACAAGCCGAACAAAACACATAGAAAACCGGCTAAGGAGCATCTTTATATGGGTTGGCCTGTTAGAAATGGGCATGACTGCTATTTGCCAATAACGAAGAAACGGGTGCAAGAGACCTCCTAATCGGCGAAATCACTAATTGAGGAGTACTCCTCGCAAAGATCACTCCCACCTTTCCAGGTTGTGACAAGTGGCGCGTTGTATGTACGCCACTTGTGGCAACCTGGGAGTTTTCCCTTTTTCGTAGACCCGTTTATTCAAAATGTTTTATCTCTTAAATCGTGCGTCCAAATCTCGAACCGTATTCACCGTTAGATTCCTCGCGTTGAGATCATCAAAACTAGATCTCATGTTGATAGGTTTGACGAACTATATTTTCACGAGAAAAACCGGACAAAAAAACCATACCGGGAGCACGTTTTTCCGTTTCCGAAAGAGGCACGACCTTGCCTCTCACGAAATCACAACCGTGGCTCTCGCTAAAGGAAAAAACAGAAAATGGTTTTTTTGTTTCCGAGAAGGCACGCCCGTGCCTCTTGCAAAAGCATAACCATGCCTCTCGCGGAAGCAAAACCGTGCCTCTCGCGGAAGAGAAAAAACAGAAAACGCATTTTTTCCGTTTCCGAGAGACACAGTCGTGCCTCTCACGAAAGCAAAACCGTGCCTCTCGCGGAAGCAAAACCGGGCCTCTCGTGGAAGAAAAAAATGTAAAGCGAGTTTTTTTTTCGTTTCCGAGAGTCATGGTCGTGCCTCTCGCGAAAGCAAAACCGTGTCTCTGACAGGAAAAAAAAACAGAAAACGCGTTTTTTTCGTTTTCGTGAGGCATGGTTGTGCCTCTCGCAAGAGTAAAACTGTGCCCCTCGCGGAATAAAAAAAGGAAAACACGTTTTTTCGCGCAAAAATATTTTTTTTCGGAAATTTCTTTTGGGTCCAAAAGCTAAGGAAGACCGGTGGAAAACCAAAACGTTGAAAAAACCCAAAAACACCGTTTAAAAATTAAAAAAAATCCGAAGGGTTTGCCTAGAGTGCGACACGTGGCGGGCAGCTGAGAGCGCGTCAAGTGGCGCTGATCGTTGTGAGGCTCCCAAGGAGCGCTCGTCAACTAGTTGCTCTCCCTAATCGGCGACTGTTATCTTGGTTAGTTCTGACGTCCACGCGCCCATGGGCCGGCCCATTCACATGGCGACCCGGTCGCTTCGCTAAGACGCATTGGGTTCGCTCGGACAACTATGTCTCTTGAAAAAAATTTGAGAAATATTACGAATTCAAAAAGTTCATAGAATTCAGAATTTCACGAATTCCGAACAAAAAATTACGATGTTGAAAAACAGTTAATGGATTTCGGGAAAGAAATCAACATTTTAAAAATAATCGTCGATTTTGAAAAAAAAATCTCAATTTTTAAAAAGTGCGTACTTTGAAAAAAGTTCGCAAGAATGAAAAATCCCGTTTAAAAAATCATAATGTTTTAAATATCTGTATTTGATTTTTTCAAGAATTTGAGAAAACAATCACGGATTTGAATAAAAAATCACCTAAATTTAAAATAAAAACAATTTGAAAAGAGTTCATGGATTTGAGAAATTTTATAAAAGTGAAAACAAACATGAAAAAAAAGAAAAAAAAAGGAAAACAAACCAAGAAAACCCGAAAAACACATGCTGGGCAAAACTAGAAGAAAAACCACCCAGCAAAAACCGTGAATACAATCATTGAAACGGTTCCAAAAAAACCGATTAACAAAAACCTAGATTGTCGGGTGGTAGGTGCGACATATGCCAACGGGTGGCTTATCATTGTGGGAGCCAGTAAAACATCGCCGGTGGCTGGAAACGGGATGAGGCGAAGACATGCACGCCGGCGGATCTTACCCAGGTTCGGGGCTCTCCGTGGAGATAACACCCCTAGTCCTGCTCTGCGGAGTCTCCGCATGATCACTAGATCAATACAAGTAGCTACAAGTGCTCCTTAAGCTGTTTGGCTAGAGGAAGAAGAAGGGCAAGGCTAGCTCTCCTTTTCTCTCTATGTGGTGTGTGGAATTCTATGAGATCAACCCTTTGCATGGGTGTCCCGGGGGGTTTATATAGGCCTACCCCCCAGGGGTACAATGGTAATCCGGCTGGGCGCGGGTCCCAGCCGTCAGTGTCTATGCTCGCCGGCTTCTCCGCCGGTCATTGGGGCCCACCGACTGGTGGGTCCCGCCGGCTGCCGGCCTCTTGGCCGGCAGGCCGGCCCCACTGCTTGGGGGCTTTGTCGGCGGCTGGTTACTGTTGCCTCGCCTCTGATGACGAGGGCTTTGTCGAGGTAAGCGTGGCTACAGTGTCACCGCCTTGCGAGCTCTCACTGTAGCCTTACCTCGTCTTGTCTCCTTAATGGGGCGCATGCTTCGAGGGAGGGAGGTAGCCGGCTATTGGGAGCCGGCCACATCCCTGGCTGACTAGAGGAGGCCAAGCCGTCTTCAGATGTCTCTCTGGCAAAGGGGCCCGCCGCCCACGGGCCGTACTGGCACCTGTCGTGGGTGACATCGAGGCCAACATGGCTACAGTGCTGCGCAGGACGGGGGATGGCTGGCCCGTACGGCGCCCTGTGGCCATGCCTGTTCCGGGATTCGGGGGTAGTGGGTTGTACTGCGGCCACGCCCCATCCTATTGCCGTTACGTGGGTACAGTCTTAGTAGGTGCAGTCTTGGCCGGCTTTCTTTATGGTCGGCTTCTGGGAGTCGGCTTTCTTCATGGCCGGCTTCTAGGAGTCGGTCCTCTTGGGGCCGGCTCCCTGGAGTCGGCTATCTCGTATCTTTCTTGGGGGAGGTTTCTGAGGCTGGGTCGCCTTTTGGGAGTCGGCCCTGGGGATAGCCGGCCGGGGGAAGGCGGCCCTATGCTTTGTATGCTTGAAGGCCTGAACGACCTGATAATTTTTCGAAGAGCTAGGGGGAGTCGGTTTGGCTACCCGTGGCCATTTACTCCGACAGTAGTCCCCGAAGCTGGTTGGGCTTCGAGGCTAAGAGGAGGTCGAGAAGCTCGGTCAGCTTCTTATCTTGACGAGCCAGCAGCTGGGAGCCGGCTTCGGTTGGGCGCGCCGTCTTGGCGAAATTTTTAAAGTCGGAAGGCGGGAGTCTGTTGGCGCGTGCGCCGGGCTGCGGGCCAGCCGCTCGCCGCCTGCGAACCACGTGGCGTCCCTTGGCTGAAAAGAGCCTGCCAACCCACGCGCGCGACAAGACGTCGCCGCAGGCCGAGGGCCCACCACTCCTACGCCTAGGCCCAGGCGCAGATTCTTTGCGGCCCAAAGCCGTCCACACGTCTTCCGGCGGCGGTTTCCGCACGCCGTTAGGGCGCAATAATCGCGGGACGTGGGGGAGTGGGCTCAGTTAATCCCACGTTCCTCCCCATGCCTCGCCTCCCCGGCTTCGCCGCACGAGGCTATAAGTAGGGGAGGAGGGGGAAGCGGCAGACGCTCGCACGCTCCTTTCCTCTCCGCCATCTTCTTCCTCCTGCTTTCCCTTGCAGCAGCGCCTCACCACCGCGCCGTCCCACCATTCTTCACTCCGCCCCGCAGCTCTGCCGCCGCAGGGCCGTGCTTTCTCCGCCGCCGCACTCTTCCTCGCTAGCTTCTCGCCACCATGCAGTACGGCGGGGACTGGGATGGCTCCAACGTCCACATGGACCACATCGAGTTCCTCCGCAAGACGCGGCGGTTGCCCGGCGCGGACCAGGTGCGGATCCGCCTCGCGCCTGCGAAGGAGATCACGCCGGAGCCGGAGGAAGGCGAGCGGGTAGTCTTCCGCTCGCATTTCCTGCGCGGCATCGGCTTGCCGGCAAGCGCTTTCTTCCGCTCCTTCCTCGACTTCTATCAACTCCAGCCGCACCACCTCACCCCGAACACGGTGGTGCTGCTGTCCGCCTTCGTCACCTTGTGCGAAGGCTTCCTTGGCATTCTCCCCACCCTTGAGCTCTGGGGGGAGTTCTTCCAATCTAAGCTGGGCACCCGCATGCAGGGCGTGCCGGCCCAGAGCGGCGCCTTCATCGCGATGCGGAAGCCGGCGGCCGACAACCCCTTCGCCGTCATCACGTTAATCCAGTCGGTGAAGCGCTGGCAGAAGTCATATTTCTACGTGAAGAACGTCGCCCCATAAGGCGACTACGTCAACTTGCCAGCTTACGTAGCCGGCCCGCCGGCTAGGAGGCGGCCCCACTGGTCCTATCGGGCCGCGACGCTGACGCCGGCTGGAGCCGCGGCCGTCGCCCGACTGCGGGTGATGATCCAGTCGGAGGGCCTGACTGGGTCCGACTTGCTGGCCGCCTTCGTCGCGCGCCGGGTGCTTCCGCTTCAGAGCCGCCCTCACCTGATCTGTCAGATGAGCGGCCAGCTCGATCTGAGTCGGATGTGCACCAAGGACATGCCGCACGACGAGGTGGCCCACATGGTGAATTACCTTGCGAACTGCAAGCTCTCCGCAGAGGGGCGGTTGGCAAGGAGCCATATTCCCGTGCACATCCTCCGCCCACGGTATGTTTTCTTTTTCCTTTTCTTTTCTTAGTTTTGTTGCCGAATTCCTTCTGGCCGTCTCTGACCAGTCGGCACGCCTTGGCAGAGCCCTCTCCTTCGACCTGCAACCGGGTCGGAGGCGGAGTGCCGATTCCTCCCCGACCGGACGGAGCATGACCTGGAGGACCACGACTTGGGGGCGGCCGCCATGGAGGACAACACCGAGGCGGGTGGCGACGAAGCAGGCGGCTCCGGGCTTGGAGCCAGTTTCGACGACTGGCCGGACGACAACGAGGCGGAAGTCGTCCCACGTCGTCAGCCGGCGTCTGGCCATGGCGCGGGTTCCTCCGCCGCGCCGCCTGCTCGGGGCGGCGGGCAGAAGCGCCGTGCCGCGTCGGGCTTGTTCGGGAGCCGACCGAAGAAGCCCAAGGGTGGGGCGGCGGCGACCAGGCGGGATGAGGCGGCCGCGAAGGCGGCCCGCTTCCGCAAGGTGGTGAAGCAGCCGCAGATGGTGTCGGCGTAAGTGTATATTCCTTTGTACATTCTTTCTTCTTTTCTTGGTGATTTCTGAATCCTTGCCCTTTTCTCAAAAAAAAATCAGGACTCCGCTTTCGCTCGAGCGGGTTGCCGCCGCCTCCGTCGTTGGATCGCCGGGAGGATCCGGGAGCACCCGCCGCGTGGACCCCCGCGCCGAGCTTCAGGCGGCGACAGAGCGAAACGCGCGGAAGGCGTGGGAGGAGCGGGAGGCGGAGGAGTTGAGGGCGGCTGCCGCCAAGGCGGCACAGGAGGAGGAGGTGGCGAAGGCGCGCGCCGACGCAGCGGCTAAGGCCCAAGCGGAGGCTGCGGCCGCGGCAACAGCGGAGGGGCCTTGCTCATCACCCCTCTGCGCGTCGCGGCGCCTGAGGCCCCAGAGCCCCCGCCAGAGGAAGCCGGCGGCGACCAGCCGGGATTGGAGAGGGAGGACGACGTCGTCGCCCCGGAGAGGGAGGCGGCACCGGCCCCGCCGACTGGGGCGGCTCAAGGCGGCCGGCCTAACGTGCCGCCTGCGCAATCGGCTGGGGGCGAGCCGGCTGCGAGGACGGACCTGGTGGTCCAGTCGCCATCGTGCCAGCGCACGGGGAAGGCCGCATCGGACCCGCAGAAAGCCGCGGGCCTCAGTTCGTCGGCCCAAGACGTGGAGGCGGCCAGCGCCAGCTCCGGGTGGACGTCGGATGGAGGGACGGCTGTGGTGAACGTGGCAGCGCAGGACGTCCGGAACCGGCTTCAGTCCCAGGCTGCGGCGCCGAGGAAATACAATGACGAGTTCCTTGCGACGCGGGCGGCCATTCGGGTTAGTCTTCCTATTTTTGCTTTTTTGATCTTGGTTTCTTCCGTGGGGGCGCGTCAGCGCACCCACTGGGTGTAGTCCCCGAGTTCCGAGTCGGCTGCTGAGCAGGCGGCTTGAAACTTCTTAGCGGGCTTTGTTTTGCTATCTTGTTCTCATTCGCTCCTCTGCCTGTCTTGCAGGACTACCACAACCTCCGCGTGGCTGCCTTCAACTCCCAGGCTCAGGAGCTGACCCAAAAGAATGCTGACCTATCTGAGAGCCGGGGTAAGTGCTTCGTCTTTTATCTCACGTGGGGGCGCGTCAGCGCACCCACTGGGTGTAGTCCCCGAGATTCGGGCCGACTGCTGAGCAGTCGGGTCGGATCTTCCTTGACGACTTCTTCCTTATTGCTTCTTTCTTTTCTGCCATCCCTGCAGCGGCCAACGCCAGTCTGAGAGAGCAGCTGGGCGGGGCTCAGGCCGCCCTCCGTGCTAAGGAGGCCGAGTTTGACGCCTTGGCACAGGAGCGTGACCGCCTGGCCAAGAGGTTGGCCGACCAGGAGAAGAGCCACAAGGCGGCCCTGAAGGCGGTGCAGGACAGCGAGGCCGCCCTCCAAGCCGAGTATGAGACAGAGGCGGCCAGCTGGGCCGAAGCGAAGCAGACGCTGATCAACGGCTATGGCCAGATCGAAGACTTGGTTGACGGTAGGCCGCCTTCTTCTTCGTCCTTGCTTGCCGCTTGTCGTTTGGCTCATTTTCTGACTTGGTGTTTTTCTCTTCTTTCTCTTTCTTTCTTGCGCAGAGTACTTCCCTAGCTACTCTACCGCCGCCAACCAGGTCGTCGAGGCCCACCACGAGGCACGAAGGCAGGCTGGCGCCGAGATCGCGCCGAACGCTCGCCGGTCGCAGGAGGAGCAGCTCTTGGCGATTCAGGCCCGCCTCCGGCCGGCTCACCGCATGCTCCGCTGGCTTCAGCGTGTTGGGGCGCAGGTGTTGGCCGCTCTCTGTCCTGGTGAGGTGATTCCCCGCACCCCCAGTCGGACTGCCGACTGGCTGGAGGTGGTGGTCGGCCGCTTCGAGGCCTGGAAGGCTTCTGCGGCTCGGTCCGGCGCCAGGCGGGCGCTGGAGTTCGCCAAGGCCTGGTATTCCGAGCTGAGTCTGGACCAGCTGGCCACCTGGCGGTAGGAGGCCGACACGGAGCTGGAGCCGGCGCGGCTGGCTATCATCCAGCGGGCTTCGGCGGCCGACTACACCGACACCAGCGCCTTCGCTCCTGAGGTGGACGACAACGGCGTTGCCCAGCCGGAGGAGTGGTTCGGGCTGAACCCGGCAGACGGCGAGGACTCAGCGGAGGAGATCGACTCTAGCGACGAGGGCGAGGAGGAGGAGGAGGAGGGTGAAGACGCCGCGCCAGATGGTGGAGCGGCCGGTCAGCCTCAGCTTGACCGTGCCTCCAGCAACAAGGCACGCGCGGGTGCACCGCCTGCAGCCGGCGATGATCAAGCCGAGACCCGCCAGCCGGCCACTCCTCCAGCCGGTGGCGCCGTCTCCACCGACCAGCCCGGCTCCCCTGCTGCGCCCTTAGTCTAGTCTGCTGCCTCTACTTTCCTGTTTCATCATTCTTGGAACAGTATTTTGTTAAGTTTGCACAATTCCACCCACTTGGGGTGTATTCAAACTATATTGACTGCCGGCCTGTTGGGGGCCTTATGTGTAAATATAATTATGCATGCGTTTGGTTTTCCCTTGTTCTTTGCTTTTCATCCTTCGGCTGTTTCCTTTGCCGCCCTCCCTTGGTTGCCGCCTTCCCAGCCGGACAGCTGCTCTGCAATCTGTGGCTGGGGAAGTGCTTGGGAGGGCAAGTACTCTAGCTTTGTTGGATTATAGCGAAGTGATTGGGAGGCCGGCCAGCCGGCTGTTTTGACAGCCGGTAGGCGTGGTTGGAGGCCGTCTTTGCGTTATATAAGTTCGTTGGTCCTTAGCCGTTTTTCGTGTGGGCATCCTTTCTGCCTTTCGCTCTTGCCAGTCGGACAGTCGGTTCTTCGAGCTGCGACTTTCGACAAGAGATTGCTCGGGTGCCGGCACACTACTTGTCTGACTTCAGGTAGAACTTTTAATATAACTTAAGGCGGCCAGTCCCCGGGCCGACTAGTCGAACCCGGTGCCGGACAAAAAACCAAATGTAATAATACATTCATGAGTATGACACTCGTCATTCATAGATAAAGGAGGGCAGTCCCCGAGTGTGCCTCGAGGGCCCCGTTTGTCTCATATTTAAAAAAGAACGGTAGCATGATACATACTGCTTTCAACTGTAAAATCTTCTCAGGAGGTTTGCGTTCCATGGTCGCTCCGACTCCTTGCCGGAATCATCCCTCTTGCGTGCTCTTGGTTTTTTTGCGTCGATCAAGTAGTAGGAGTCGTTGCCTAGTGCCTTGCTGATGACGAAAGGGCCTTCCCAAGGGGCCGAGAGCTTGTGCTGGCCGGCTGTTCGCTGGATCAGCCGAAGCACAAGGTCGCCCTCTTGGATGGATCTTGGCTTGACCTTCCGGTTGTGGTAACGACGCAAACCCTGCTGGTAGATGGCGGACCGGCTGAGTGCTAACAGCCGGCCTTCTTCCAGCAGGTCGACGCCGTCTTCTCGCGCTCCTTGGCCTCCGCTTCCGTGTACATGGTGACCCGAGGCGAGTCGAACTCGATGTCAGTTGGGATGACGGCCTCGGCACCATATACAAGGAAGAACGGAGTGAAGCCGGTTGACTTGTTTGGGATAGTACGCAGACTCCAGAGGACAGCCGGCAGCTCGTCGAGCCAGCAGTCGGCCGAGCGCTCCAGTGGTACGACCAGGCGGGGCTTGATGCCGGAGAGGATGAGGCTGTTTGCTCGCTCGACCTGGCCGTTTGACTGCGGGTGGGCAACGGACGCTAAGTCCAGTCGGATGCCTTGTGTCGCGCAGAAATGTGCCAGTGCTCCTTTGGCAAAGTTTGTGCCGTTGTCGGTGATGATGCTGTGCGGCACGCCATACCGAGTAGTGATGTCGGCAATAAATGTCACGGCCGTCGGCCCGTTCAGCTTCTTGATCGGCTTCGCTTCGATCCACTTGGTAAATTTGTCCACGGCGACAAGCAGATGTGTCAAGCCGCCGCGGGCTGTCTTGAATGGGCCCACCATGTCCAGCCCCCAGACGGCAAAGGGCCAGGTGAGGGGATGGTCTTGAGTGCGGAAGCCGGCAGGTGTTGTTTGGAACTGAAGACTTGGCATCCTTTGCAACATTTGACTATTTCTTTGGCATCTTCCAAGGCAGTCGGCCAGAAGAAACCGTGGCGGAAGGCTTTGGCCACAAGTGATCTTGAGGCTGCATGGTGGCCGCATTCGCCTTGGTGGATATCCTTGAGGATTGCTACACCCTTTTCTGGCTTGACGCAGCGCTGGAAGACCCCAGTGACGCTACGCTTGACAAGTTCTCTGTTTATTATTGCATATGCTCCGGCTCGGCGTTGCACTAGTCTTGCCGAGATCTCATCAGTCGGCAGCTCTCTGTTGACTAGGAAGTTGAGGATGGGCTGGGCCCATGATGGAGCTGTGACTTCTTCTACTGTTAGTACGGCCACTGTGACTCGGATGGGTGGGTTGGGTGGTGGAGAGTTGGAGTCGGCCACCGCTTCTTGTGTCGCTGCAGTCCCCGGGCCGACTGCTGCAGTCCCCAGGCCGGGTTCTAAAGTCCCCGAGCCGGGTGCGACTGCGGCCGTCCCCGGGCCGCTTGTCGAAGTCCCCGAGCCGCCTGCTGGGTTCCTCCAGTCGGATCCAGCTGCATCGGGGGCGGGTGGTACGAAGATAGAGTCCGACTCTGGAGACGGCTTGATAGATGGTTTGAGGAGGCGCTGGAGAGAGACACCGGTTGGTATAGCCTGTCGGGTGGAGCCGATCCGTGCCAGGGCGTCGGCCTGGTCGTTGTCGGCCCGTGGCACGTGAAGGAACTCGCACCCTTCGAAGTACCCACTGATCTGCTGGACGGGGAATCGATAGCTCGCCATGTTTGCATCCTTGGCGTCCCAGTCGCCAGATGACTGCTGGACCACCAAGTCCGAGTCGCCATAACACAGGATCCGGCGTATGCCGAGCTCTTTGGCTAGCCGGAGCCCGTGTATGAGCGCCTCGTATTCAGCCACGTTGTTGGAGGCGGCAAAGTGGATTTGCAGCGTGTATCTGAGCTTGTCGCCTTTGGGAGAGGTGAGGACGATGCCGGCTCCCAAGCCGGTGCGCATCTTGGACCCATCAAAGTGCATCCGCCAATGAGTAGAGTCGGGAGCCGGCGGTAGGTACTGGGTCTCGGCCCAGTCGACGAGGAAGTCGGCCAATGCTTGGGACTTGATGGCGGTGCGGGGCTGGTAGAAGATTGTGTAAGGTGCAAGCGCAATGGCCCATTTAGCCACCCGGCCGGATGCATCCCGGCTGCCTATGATCTCGGCAAGCGGGGCGGTGCATACGACCGTGATGGGATGCTCTTGAAAGTAGGGCTTCAGCTTCTTGGCAGCGAAGTACACTCCATAGCACATCTTCTGGTAGTGTGGGTAGTTTTGCTTTGAGCTGGACAGTACTTCGCTTAGATAATATACCGGCCTCTGGACTAGCTGGGCTCGGCCTTCTTCTGGGCGCTGGACCACGATGACTGTACTGACCACTCGGCTAGTTGCGGCAATGTAGAGGAGCATGGGCTCCTTCTCAGTCGGCGCCGCCAGGACAGGTGGAGTGGTCAGCATCTTCTTCAACTCATGGAAGGCTTGGTCTGCTTGGTCATTCCACTCGAAATGAGTGGATTTCTTCATGAGTCGGTACAGGGGGAGAGCCTTCTCTCCTAGCCGGCTGATAAAGCGGTTTAGGGAGGCCAGGCACCCAGTGAACTTCTGCACGTCTCGCAACTTGGTGGGAATCTCCATTCTCTCAATGGCCTTGATCTTCACAGGGTTGCACTCAATGCCGCGTTCGGAGACCAGAAAGCCTAGAAGCTGGCCGGCTGGTACTCCGAACACACATTTCTCGGGGTTGAGCTTGATCTGAAATCGGCGCAAGTTGGCAAATGTTTCTTTGAGGTCTTCCAGCAGGGTGCCGCGCTTCTCTGTCTTCACCACAATATCGTCTATGTAGACGTGGGCATTTCTGCCGAGTTGCTTGAGGAGGCATTTCTGCATGCAACGCTGAAAAGTGGCACCGGCATTCCTAAGGCCGAATGTCATAGTCAGGTAACAGAAAGCTCTGAATGGTGTGATGAAGGCGGTGTTCAGGCGGTCTGTTGGGTCCAACTTAATCTGGTGGTATCCTGAGTAGGCATCCAAGAAACTCAACAGCTCGCATCCGGCTGTTGAGTCTATCACTTGATCAATCCGTGGCAGAGCAAACGGATCTTTGGGGCAGGCCTTGTTGAGGCTAGTGTAGTCTATATACATACGCCATTTGTTGTTTTTCTTCAACACCAAGACTGGGTTGGCAAGCCACTCTGGAAAAAAACACTTCCATAATAAAGCCGGCGGCAAGGAGCCGGGCTATCTCTTCTCCTACGATTCTTCTCTTCTCTTCTGACAGTCGGCGGACAGGCTGCTTGACCGGCTTCGCGTCGGCTCGGACGTGTAACTTGTGCTCGGCGAAATCCTTCGGAACACCCGGCATGTCCTTTGGGGACCATGCAAAGATATCTCGATTCTCATGGAGGAAGTTGACGAGCTCGCCTTCCTATTTACTGTCCAGGTTTGAACCAATGACTGCAAACCTCTCCGGGTTCTCCGGGTCCAGAGGTATCTTCTTCGTCTCCTTGGCCGGCTGGAAGGAGCCCTGCGCATCATATTCCTTGGGGTTGGGGGACAAGGCCGGCTGCTTGCCGGCCATGGCCACAACTCGCTCCAGCATCTTCTTATCTTCCGCCACTACGAGGGACTCGG
This sequence comes from Triticum aestivum, assembly GCF_018294505.1. Taxonomy (NCBI): domain Eukaryota; kingdom Viridiplantae; phylum Streptophyta; class Magnoliopsida; order Poales; family Poaceae; genus Triticum; species Triticum aestivum. The sequence continues at coordinate 475,054,463 of NC_057805.1, read as the reverse complement.
CCAGCCGGGTGCTGGCTGCAGCGCACTCGATGGACTTCTTGTAGTCGCCGGCTACAGTGATGATCCCCTTCGAGCTCGGCATCTTCATCTTCAGGTAGGCGTAGTGGGGCACAGCCATGAACTTGGCCAGAGCAGGTCGGCCAAGCAAGGCGTGGTAAGGGCTTTCCAGATCCACTATCTCGAACCAGATTGCTTCTCGGCGAAAGTGATCCTTGTCTCCGAAGAGGACATCCATCTTGATCTTGCCGATCGGGGAACAGGACAGGCCGGGTACGATGCCATGGAAAACGGTCCGGCTTGGCATGAGCTGCTTCGCCTTGAGGTTCAACTTCTCCATGGTTTCGCGGTACAGTATGTTGATACTGCTTCCGCCATCAATCAGAACGCGGGAGAATCGGGCAGCCCGCGTCTCTGTTGCGAGGGTGACATCCAACACCAATGCGTAGGAGCCAGGGCACGGCATCACCTCTGGGTGATCGGCCCGGCTCCAGTTGATAGGCCTTTCGGACCAATGCATGAACTCGGGGTTGCTGGAGGCGACTGCGTTGACCTCTTGGTGCTGTCGGCGCCGGCTGCGCTTGTCTTCAACCTGGCTTGTGAAGACGACGTAGGCGGCGTGCTCATCAGGGAACTCATCTTGAATGGCTCCGACTGTTGGTCGGGCAGCCGGCTGCTTGGGGGCTGGAGGCGGAGGCGGCACCAGCCCCTCGCCCTTGGAGATCCGGGTGAGCCAGTGGCACTTTCGGGTCGTGTGGTTGGACGGCTTCGCGCCGCTGTGGAACTTGCAGGGGGCATCGAGAGTCTGCTCATAGGAGAAGGCCAACTGCCAAGCCGGCCTGCCGCACTTCTTCTTGGGAGCGGGCCGCTCTTCAGGCTGCTCGTCTTCGACTGTGGCCACCTGCCGACTGGTGGAAGGCGGCATAGGGGCCTTGCGCTTGTGGTCGTTCTGGTAGGGTCGCCGATTGGAGTCACCAGCCGGCGTCTTAGGAGCCGGAGCGAGCACCTTCCCAGAGGCGTCCACTCGGAGCTCGGTCTTCATCGAGGAGTCGGCTGTGGCATACTTGTCTGCAATGACCAGCAGCTCGTCGAGGGTGGCCGGCTCATCGCAGAGGAGTCGGTGCTTGAGGAGGGTGCCCTCTCGGCACCCGGCGGTGAAGTATTCGATGGCCTGCACCTCGTGCACCCCCTCGCAGGAGTTGCGGAGCTCGGCCCACCGCGTGAGGTAGTCGCGGGTCGATTCGCTGGGCCCTTGGACGCATAAGGAGAGCTGGCGGGGCTTGGGAGGCCGCTTGTACGTGCTGGTGAAGTTGCGGACGAAGACTTCCGTGAAGTCCAGCCAGCTGTTGACGCTATAGGGCTTGAGGCTGCTGAGCCAGGTGCGTGTCGTGCCTTGCAGCATGAGAGGGACGTACTTCACGGCTACGCGCCTATTGCCGTTCGCAATGCTGACAGCGGTAGAGTAGTCGATGAGCCAATCTTCCGGCTTCACAGAGCCGTTGTACTTGGGCGTGTCTCTGGGGAGCGAGAACCCTTAGGGGAAGGGTTCGTCGCGGATGCGGGGGCCAAAGCATGGCGGGCCGACATCATCATCTTCTTCTAGCGCCAGGGATCGAGTTAGGCGGTCGATCCGGTGACGGACGTCGTTCTCGCTGACTCCCTCGCGGCGACCTAGTCGGCCACCGAGAGGCGGCGGGGTGAGACATCTCTCCCCACGAGGCGGGGGAGGAGGCAGATCGCCTTGGCGCTCCACTGCTCGAGGGCGGCCTTCCGCGTCGCGCTCGATGGTGATTCGAGTCCGGCTGCGGCTAGCAGCCGGTTCCTTGTCCTTCCCTGCGCGGGCGCCGCTCGGGTCGGCGATCGGGATGTCGCGGCGTGCTCTCGGCGCGGGGGAGGGCTCTCAGCGCGGGCGCCGGCTTCGTGCCGTTCTGCGGCCGCATCGATCAGCTGCTGGATGCGCCTTGTCATGTAGGGGAGCTCATCAGCCCCCAGCCCATTCAGCTCTTCTGCTGCCGCCTAAGCAGCTCGCAGATTGTCGAGCGGTGTGGCGTAAACGGGGCGGTCCGCCCCCAGCACGCTGGCGATGGCCGCACCGCGCTTCTTGACGAGGCCGACTCGGCTCGGCCCGCCGTGAGGCGGCGTACCAAAAGCGGCGCGGTCGACTTCGCGCTGGTGGGCCTCGGTGAGGCGTCTCATGAAGGCTATCTTCTGGCCCTCCGCGATGAGGGCGAGGCGGCGTGCCTCCAGGGTCTCGGCGTCGGCATCGGCCGGGATGGGGACGGACAAGTCATGCATCGCCGCTTGTAGGGCGTCGTGGGCGTTCTCGCCCGAGTCGGCGACGTGGCTGATGACGAGCACCTCAGTGACAGCGCTGCTGCCGCTGTCAGCTCGAGGGAGAGGGTCGTCGAAGACTACCACGTCGGAGGGGTAAGCGTCGAACGATGCCGTGTCGGAGTCGACAAGCATCGGGTCAGTGGAGCCGACCGACTCCAAGTCTACAGCAAGCTCGCTGAAGACGTGAAGCTGGTCGAGGAGGCTGACGAGGCGGCTCTCGGGGTAGTCCGTGCCTGCACCGGACGCGGGCTCGTCGGAGATGCGAGTCTTGCCAAGAAGATCGGCGAGGCAGCTTGCCGCGCAGGCGTCGTCGACGCCTTGCAGCGCGTCGGGGCAAGCGCCGTCGGGCGTAGCAGGCTGGCTGCGCTCGCGGGGAGAAAAATGGTTCCCGTCCAGAACAGGTCTCCAGACGACGGTGCACCCGGCCCCACGGTGGGCGCCAAATATCGGTTAATAGGTGCGACATATGCCAACAGGTGGCTTATCATTGTGGGAGCCAGTAAAACATCGCCGGTGCCTGGAAACGGGATGAGGCGAAGACATGCACGCCGGCGGATCTTACCCAAGTTCGGGGCTTTCCGTGGAGATAACACCCCTAGTCCTGCTCTGCGGGGTCTCCGCATGATCACTAGATCAATACAAGTAGCTACAAGTGCTCCTTGAGCTGTTTGGCTAGAGGAAGAAGAAGGGCAAGGCTAGCTCTTCTTTTCTCTCTATGTGGTGTGTGAAATTCTATGAGATCAACCCTTTGCATGGGTGTCCCGGGGGTTTATATAGGCCTACCCCCGGGGTACAATGGTAATCCGGCTGGGCGCGGGTCCCAGCCGTCAGTGTCTATGCTCGCCGGCTTCTCCGCCGGTCATTGGGGCCCGCCGACTGGTGGGTCCCGCCGGCAGGCCGGCCCCACTGCTTGCAGGCTTTGTCGGCGGCTGGTTACTGTTGCCTCGCCTCTGATGACGAGGGCTTTGTCGAGGTAAGCGTGGCTACAGTGTCACCGCCTTGCGAGCTCTCACTGTAGCCTTACCTTGTCTTGTCTCCTTAATGCGGCGCATGCTTCGAGGGAGGGAGGTAGCTGGCTATTGGGAGCCGGCCACATCCCTGGCCGACTAGAGGAGGCCAAGCCGTCTTCAGATGTCTCTCTGGCAAAGGGGCCCGCCGCCCACGGGCCGTACTGGCACCTGTCGTGGGTGACATCGAGGCCAACATGGCTACAGTGCCGCGCCGGAACGGGGATGGCTGGCCCGTACGGCGCCCTGTGGCCATGCCTGTTCCGGAATTCGGGGGTAGTGGGCTGTACTGCGGCCATGCCCCATCCTATCGCCATTACGTGGGTACAGTCTTAGTAGGTGCAGTCTTGGCCGGCTTTCTTCATGGCCGGCTTCTGGGAGTCGGCTTTCTTCATGGCTTTGGGCCGGCTCCCTGAAGTCAGCTATCTCGTATCTTTCTTGGGGGAGGTTTCTGAAGCTGGGTCGCCTTCTGGGAGTCGGCCCTGGGGATAGCCGGCCGGGGGAAGGCGGTCCTATGATTTGTATGCTTGAAGGCCTGAACGGTCTGATAATTTTTCGAAGAGCCAGGAAAAGTCGGTTAGGCTATCTGTGACCATTTACTCCGACATAGATTGGCCATCACATTTACATTCAGAGTGCAGTGAAGGGGTGTGCGCCGGTTAGCGAGTTCCAGCGCTTAAGACGCGTAATAGGAACTGCGGGCCAGGTGACCGGCGCTTAAGGCGCGGAAAATGAACTGCGGGCCGGGTGAGATGAAGGAAGACGGCGAGGTGCCACCGTACGAGGAGGTGGCCGTCGCCAAGTTGAAAGAATCGCCGATCGGTAAAATACGCATCTCGCTTTTTTTTTTCTCTTTCACCATTTCGGTCCCCTCATATACATGACAAAATTAAGCATCTCGATGAATCCCGTAATCCACTGTTTACCACTTGCTAATTACGCAACGTCGAGCACGAGACCGTGGGAGACGGAGCCTCACGTGCTCAAGACAGTCAAAGTAAGTAGTACAGTGAAATGATGATTTGTTCTCAAGCTCTAGCTCGTTTTCATTTTGTGTTTTGTTTCTGTAATTTGTTTTCTCGTCCCTTTTTTTCTAAAATTGACAGAGAAAATTATCTGCTGCCCTTTCACAGTCATAGACAAAACACAGTCAAGTGACTGAACCATATGCGGGGTATTGCTAGATGGTTTCTGAAACCAAGTCAACGTGTGATGCAGAAATGATCTCTACGCATACGACTGATTTGGACGCGAACGAACGTTTGGATACGCGACAAAAATTGTCCACGAAACTTCGTTACAAAATTTGTGCGAGAAAATTAATTAATGCCGGAGCCGTGCCACCCTGTCGAGCATCCCGTCGACGGCGACGTCGAAGGCGTCCTTGACAGTCTCCAGCTTCCCCCGGGGATCGGCGTAGACCACCGTCGGGATGAGCCTCACCACCTCCTCCCGCATCCGCGCCACCGTCGCCGCCGGGATAGCCCGGAGCACGGCCTCGATGCTCGCCGTGCCCGCCCGGACGCCGGCCTCCGGGATGAACACCGAGTACTTGGCGTGGTCCTCGGGGAGGTGCCACCTGTACTGCAGGTGCGCCGACGCCGGGTGGAAGAAGACCGGGATGCACCCGGCCACCATCGCGTCAAACACCCACCGCCGCGTGTAGGACGGGGGCGAGCCGCCTGGAGGTGGATGCAGGCAGAAGGTCGCGCTCTGGAGCAGCCGCATGGCCTCGACAGGGGAGTGGCACTGCCCGTGGTCGGTCCCGGTGGCGCAGTCCGGGTCCGGCTGCAGGTGCCCACACGCGTCCGACGCCTTGCATTGGGCCATGACATGGTCGTGGATGGTCGCCGTTGCTGCCTTCTCCGTCCCCCGAGGCTTGCCGGAGACGAACGCCATGAGCCACTTCCGCTGCAGGCCACGCACCCTGTCCTGCCACCGGAACACGTCGGCGTCGGTCCTGGGGTGGAAGTAGGTCGGGTACGGCACGGCGAACTCGCTCGCGTTCGGCGCCAGCGACGACTCCAAGACGAGCACCGACAGGTTCCGGCCGACCGGCCTGGCGAGGAGGTTCGTGCCCCAGTTCGGGCCGCCGGAGTTGCCGCCGTCCCTCGCCAGGTCCCGCGCCGTCCTCCCGGCGACGAGGAAATTGTCGTGGCCGTCCTGGGGCCGTTGCCCTTGCCGGTCGTACAGGAGCCGCCACTTGAGCCACTCAGCCAGGTCCACCGACGCGGCGTCCCGCGTCACGTTGTCTTGGCCGGCGTAGCGGGCGAAGTCGAGGGCGGCGTAGAACGGCACGAAGACGGCGGCGGCCGCGGCGGTGTGGTTGGTGAGGCACTCGTACCGCTTCATCCGGTTGTGGAAGATGACGTCGAGAGCGAGCTGGCGCGTGCCGTACCACCCGTCCTCGCCGGTGAGGACGCCGTCGGCCGGGTCCGCGAGCGGCCGGCCGAGGCCGGCGTTGCCGATGTACTCGCAGGTGCCAGCGGGCCAGCGCCCGCCGCCGTTGGCATCGCCGCGGCAGGCGTCGCGCGTCATGTCGGTGTTGAAGCGCGGCGGCAGCTTGTACACGTGGATGTACCGTCCCCGGCACGGGTCGTCGAGCTGTGAGAAACGGTAGTAGAGGAAGAAGGTTACTGCGAGGACGGCAGCGAAGCACAGCCGCCGGGATGAGCCGGCCACCGCCTTTTCCTTGGCTCCGACGACGGCCCGGCGCGACCGCCCCTTGGGTGCGCCGGGTTTGGCTGGCTGACGCATCCCGAAGCGTGGAAATGGCGAGACGCTATTGACCACCAGTGCTGTAGTAATTTGTGAACTGGTTAGTGGTGGTAAGATACTAAGATGGGATGCTTCTATCTATGGCCTATAGAAACATCGATGTGTCAGTCTGTGACTCGCAGACCACTTGTATAGTCCTTTGACCCAGATCGATGTTAGGCATCCACCATGATTCATTGCTTGTTTGATACTGCAAACATGACAGAGATTAGCGTTGACACCAGGTGATAAAAATGCGTAGTATCTCCACATTAATTGCCACTGGAGTAACCTGGTTTGCGGTGCCATTTAAAGCAAGGTGATCTGGATGTAATTTTTATTATTTCTAGTGTTCGCCGTATTACCATTGTTGAAGATGAATAGATCAGAAATTTATCCCGCAAAAAAAAGCAAGGCAGTACACTGCTAACAGTAGCACAGTAAAAAAGAAAGCTCAAGTTTCGTGAGCCACTAGAGATTGATCCTTGTTTGGCTCGAGATTTGCCTTTTTTAGCAGCTCGGATGAAAATTAGCCGAATTTAAGCCAAGGCTAGCTAAGCGATTTTGTGACTCGGCATATCATAGCGCGCACAATAAATAGTTTTTTAAAATTGGTTGGGGCTGAAATTTTCATTCCAAAAGCCCAAATGACGGATGTTTAAAACAGAGACTTGGAGGGGAAGAAAAGGGATACAAGCACTCCCCCTGCCTACACTGTCACACACTTGCACCGGTAGAGCGGCGACCATCGTCAGCGGGAAGATCTGGACAACGATCACCGGCGACGACTATCCCTAGCGCTTCATCACCACTTCATCGACGGCGGTAAGTCCTTCCCAACCTGATTTATGCTTCAATTTAGCCTTTGATAGCCGCCACCATCTGCGAAATTTGGTCCCCTCGCCTCCGGCTGCCATCTTGGCGCTGAGAGGTGGGGGAGCCTCAAATCTTCAAGACATCTATGTTCTTCGTTGATGTCTAGTGATCATCATAATTTTGTGAGAATAAATTTTTCCTCGTTCTTTTGGCGGTGCCATGAGGTTAGAGAGTTTTCTGTCCTCGCAGATCCGACTATTCGGATTTGATGATTTTATATTGTTGTGTCAAGCTTTTTATGTTGGTCTGATTCTTTCTGGAGGTGGAATTTTTCATCGACACCATGGTGAACATATAGTGATTCGACGGCCTGCACTTCTAGAGGATCATCCCCGGCCCAAGTACGTTCATCGATCCATGCTTCCCATCTTTTTGGATGGGCGACTCAAGGCGCTTCCAAAAACCATTATTGGTAATGCTCGTGCGGGTGAAAGAGTGACAACATTGTTGCTCCAATCCAATTATAGCCTCTTTATCAAAATCTTTGGAGTATTCCTTTGAGCAGAGATTGATACCACAAGAGATTTCATTGTATTTTCTTGGATATTAGGTCAAAATCAGTGTAACTTGTTATGAGCACGAATAATATTAGTACTACTCTTACGGAGCTCCAATCAATAGGAGTAGCACACACTGGCAATCCTGGAATCTTAATTCGGTGGCTAGCGAAAAGACAAAAACGGGACACACATAAGCCACACGATTAGCTTAGGCGTACGAACACGGAAACGCCAAACAGTACAAGGCATACATTTGTGTCACACGCACAACGATCAATCACACGTACAACAAATGACACACAGACGCAAATGTCTAATGATCGATCACACGTAGTACAGTGTTTAACACACACCTTGCAAGCTTGACTGGCCGGCGAGAGCGAGACGCACGCTTAGAGGTCGACGACCTTGAAGTGGCCTCGGTTCTTGACGACGACGTCGTACATGTGGACGGAGCGGAACCGCGCGAAGTCTCGCGGGAGCGAGATGAGGTCGAGGCTGCCGTCGCGGCGGTGGAGCTGCACGACGGCGCGGTCCTCGTAGTAGCGCTCCCATCCCAGCGACCCCAGCCGCCGCTCCAGCGCCCGCAGGGAGCGCATCGTCTCGTTCGCCGGCACGTACACCAGCGCCTTCCGGCTCGACGCCTCCCGCTCCAGCTCCATCACCCCGTCCTTCCGGAACACCCACACGCCGCCCGCCGCCATCGATGTGGCACCGCTCTTTCTGGCTAGCTCTAGCGTCGTCGCATGCGGCTCCTGCAGATGAGTGCGTGCGTGCTTGCGTGAGGCACATGGCTAAATATAGAATCGCCGTCGTCACCATTGCCGTTGCACGGCGGAGCACGTACCAATAATGCAACGCAGTAAGTAACGTGGGCCAGCGTATGCACAGGAGGCCGAAGGGCTTCACGTGGACGCCAGAGCTAGCTAGCTACAGTAGCTAGCTGCAACTTTGCCCGGGCCCAATCCGGGCAACGTTGTAGTTTCCAATTCGAGCAGCGCGGTACAAATTATGTGCCAACTTCCGCCACAAGCCGACGAGTCGACAACCACATCATTGCTCCGGAGCAATGCTATTCTTAAGGCATTTCGCCGACTCTCGTACCGTCCGGACCGCACGATTTAAATGTGTTTTGTCATCCAACGCAGTTCCGTCGAATCACTGTCACGTTCATTTTTGACTGCCCTGACTAATTAAAAAAAAATCACCCACGCCCGCGCGTGTTCCCGTCGGAAAAGGTCAGCAGCACCACTCTGGAGCACGAGTGCCGTATTAATGGCGGCTCAGAGCGACGCGACCTCTCAAAGCGCTCAGGCATTGAAACATCGCGACGATTGGGAGCATCGCCCGCGTCGTTTTTCGGTGCATGCAGTTGCCCCATGTTCAAACGAGAACCCGTCCGTCCACCTGCATACATTTAACATGCGTGCGATTGCCGAGGAACGGCAAGCCGGTGCCACCCATTCATCCGTCTGTCTGCCGCCCGCCATTAATTACGTCACCGGTTGCCCTCCCATCTTCCCGCTATATAAACCGTAGGCCCGACCATAGCCGCATCCATCATCCTCCCCTCCCTTCCTTCTCTCCGCAATACCATGGCCTCCTCGAGCTCCAAAGCCGTTTGGGACAGCATATCATCCGAGCAGAAAAAGGAGATCGCCGCCATTGCAGTCGGCTGGCAGGTCGGCAGGCCGACAGAGGCCGACACTACGGACGTCCCAATTGAGGACGTGGCCGAGGACGAGCCGACGCCGCCCTTCTCATCAGTGCATGGTGGTATCATCATCGGCGAGGCCTGTGCCCACCACATGGACAATGGTGCTGGAGGAGCGGTAGGCCATATTCCGACAGGCACATGCCAACCAGGCCTACAATCTCTGCCTCTTCGACGAGCACCGATGTGCAGAAGAGCAACTCGCTGCCGGCACGGCCATAGTGCCAGGTGTGGACATGGCCGAGGAGGCGCTGGTCGACTTCTATTGTATTGCCCGTGAAATCCGTCGCAGCCGCTGACGGTAAGTCCAGTGAAGGCCAACCGATAGTTCCTCCGACAGAAGTAGGCGGCGTGCGATGCATCCTTCGCCGAACTCGACACGGAGATAGAGACGGAGGAGGCCGAAGCGGAGTGGGCCCCCAAACAAATTACAATAATCCAACATCTATGAAACAATCTGTACGAACGATTACGAAACCTTTCCTAAACTCTCTCCTCAGCCCCTGATTTCAACCAGGGTGGGGCCCAGCTGGCACTCATGGGCCAATTAAGTTTTTCCACATCAGCCCGTAACATGAATTACGTAGAAATTTTATGTATGTCTAGCATTGCTCGTTTAATTAACATAAGCAAGCATGCAAAAAACGATCGAGATTCAATCAAAACGAGTAGCTTGTCTCTTTTAAAATAACACGAGTATAGCTTGTCACCTCTAGTACTTGAGACGGGCACGAACTCGGAAAATACCATACACATACAAGAAATATATTATTAGTATACTCACAACGATATACCAGACGTATAGTGAATTAACATACACACAGAGCTTAAGGTTGCAAGCTTAACTGACCGGGAAAGCAGTGGGTGCGTACGTGAGTATACTACTCCCTCCGTTCCTAAATACTTGTCTTTCTAGGCATTTCAACAAGTAACTACATACGGAGTAAAATGAGTGAATCTACACTCTAAAATATGTCTACATACATCCGTATGTGATATTCATTTGAAATGTCTAGAAAGACAAGTATTTAGAAACGGAGGGAGTACTAGACTACTAGCAGATGTTAGAGGTCGACGACCTTGAAGTGGCCTCGGTTCTTGACGACGACGTCGTACATGTGGGTGGAGCGGAGCTGCGCAAAGTTCCGCGGGAGCGAGATGAGGTCGAGGCTGCCGTCTTCGCGGTTCTCGTAGTAGCGCTCCCAGCCGTGCGCGCCGAGGCGCTGCTCCAGCGCCTGCAGCGACCGCATCGTCTCGTTCGCCGGCACGTACACCAGCGCCTTGTTCCCCGGCCCGCTCCGGCTCGACGTCGACCCGGCCGCGCTCTCCAGCTCCATCACCCCGTCCTTCCGGAACACCCACACGCCTCCGTCCGCCATGGTCGGTCTCTCTGGCTAGCTCTATAGTGTGGCAACTGTTGGTGCGTGCGTGAGGCACATGTTTAAATATAATATCGTCGTCGCCGTTGCCGTTGCCGTGGCCGTCGACGTTGCCCGGTGGCTTGCGTATCAATAATGCACGCCAATCATCATGAGCGTGGGCTAACGAACGTACAGGGGGCGTGCACGACACGGTCATGGGGCCTCCATTGGACGCTAGCTAGCTAGCTAGCTGCAACTTGGCCCCGGGGCCAATCCGGCGCAACCGCGTAGTTGCCAATTCGAGCAGGGGGTGGCCGGTGGCCGAGATATGCATTCGGAAAAGATATGGAGGTGATGGCGCGAGGCAAATTTGACAAATTTGACCTGTGGACAAAATCAAATCACAGAATGAACTGTCCGTGGAACTATTTCACGCGGCTGACCTTTTTGTGTGACGCCCGACACGAAGGCGCCACACTACACTGTGCAACGCCTCACAGATAGGCGCTACACGTCTGACCAGCGTTGCACCTCATACTGCCTAAAAATTGCTAAGTCATTGTGCAGAGCCTAAGAGCTAGGCGCTGCACTGTATAGTGTGGCCCCTAGCTCTCAGACGCTGCACCGGTGGTTGCACTATAAAATGAAGCAACCACTAGTGCAACACCTAGAAGCTAGGCGCTACACTGTATAGTGTGGCGCCTAGTTCTCAGGCGCTGCACACTGACTTAGTAATTTTTGTATCATATGGATGCGACGCTGGCCAGGCGTGTAGCGCCTATCTGTGAGGCGTTGCACAGTGTAGTGTGGCGCCTTCGTGTCGGGCGTCACACAAAAAGGTCAGCCGCGTGAAATAGTTTGACGAGCAGTTCATTCTGTGATTTGATTTCGTCCATAGATTAAATTTGTCAATTTTGCCATGGCGCGCGGCAACAGTACCGCGCGCATGTGATACGTCCACCTAGGCCCTATCTCGAATATGCATGCGTCGGTCTCTCAACGATGTGAGTGGAGTAGGTAGTGTGTGAGGAGGGAAAAAGGATGCGGAAAAGATCAGGTACAGTTGACATAATATCCAGATATAAAGTAGTACAAAGCACCCCAACAATAATGATTACATCGAGGACCCTGGACCACCAAACGAGCCGCCGAAGTATTGTTGTCGCCGCTCCCGTATCGAAGTCGGTGTGGCATTGCCAATGATAGCTGAAAAGTCCTTGTGCATGTGCCCCTAAAGAACAACGCCCGAAGCCATTGTTGTCGTCTTGAACGCTTAAGTCGATCTAAAGAACCTCACACAATTTTTCGCTCTCGCACACGTACAACAAGAAATCTTAACCTTGCTGCCAAGAGGAGCTGACAAGAATCTACGACAAAGCTCCATCTAATCAGTCCTCATGGACAAACTTGAGAAGTATCGGAGCTCGAAAGACCGACTCGGAGATGGAGTGCGGCCATACGCGTGAGCACCACCCCTCCGAGTACTAAAACCCTAACATATCTACTAATCGCACTAGTAGAAAAATGGTCAAATGTGAGACACATTAGTCCCGGTTTGAATTTGAGCCGGCACTAATGTGTCTATTAGTGTCGGTTCAAACGGCTAGGCGGGAGGAGATCTTTAGTACCGGTTCGGAGCCAACCTTTAGTACCGGTTTATGACACGAACCGGTACTAAAAAAGCAGTGGCTGGATGTTGTCAGGCTGGGGCCCGGCCAGCCCCTTTAGTACCGGTTCGTGGCATGAACCGGTAGTAAAGAGGTTGTGGCAGGCTGTTTTTAGTCCCACCTCGCTCCCCTAGCAGGATTTTTACCACCTTAAATATGTTACTTCTCAAACTATCACAAGCACTTGGTCTTCATTGAACTCTATGTGTAGAATTTGTAGTCGCAATATGAGTCTTCACCGGTTTGTAAACCGTTGAGGACTCATGTTGACAATTCAGATTGTACAAAAAAAGATCATTGATAATCAATGTATTTTTATGTATATTTTTACATGTTTACGCCCTCACTCTCTCCACTCACTCATGTTGACAATTCAGATTGTTCAGACTTTTTTGCGTTCCGTATGCAACATTCAAAGCGACGTCATCAATTTTCATCACGTTCTGACATCATTTGATGTTTTTCATTCATTTTCGATTTGTTTAGAGAGCTAAATGACCGTGAAATTGAAAATCACTACAAAATGAACTCTGAAAATGTTGAAACTTGGCATGGTATCATTATTTCACCCACATAGCATGTGCAAAAGAGTAGAGAGGGTTACAATAAAAACTGGACGCACTTCGTGTACAAACTGGACAATCTCTTTCGGAGTATCAGGGTTTCGGACGAGAACTCGTCTGTTACACGAGCACTTCATTTTTTTTAACTTATTTGAACTCCAGACTTTTTTGCGTTCGGTATGCAGCATTCAAAGCGACGTCATCAATGTTCAACACATTCTGACATCATTTGTTGTTTTCATTCATTTACCGATTTGTTTAGAGAGCTAAATGACCGTGAAATTGAAAATCACTACAAAATGAACTCTGAAAATGTTGAAACTTGGCATGGTATCAACATTTCACCCACATAGCATGTACAAAAGAGTAGAGAGGATTACGGCAAAAACTGAACGCACTTCGTGTACAAACTGGACAATCTCTTTCGGAGTATCAGGGTTTCGGACGAGAACTCGTCTGTTACACGGGCACTTCATTTTTTTAAACTTATTTGAACTCCAGACTTTTTTGCGTTCGGTATGCAGCATTGAAAGCGACGTCATCAATTTTCAAACCGTTCTGACATCATTTGTTGTTTTCATTCATTTACCGATTTGTTTAGAGAGCTAAATGACCGTGAAATTGAAAATCACTACAAAATGAACTCTGAAAATGTTGAAACTTGGTGTGGTATCATCATTTTCACCCACATAGCATGTGCAAAAGAGTAGAGAGGGTTACGGCAAAAACTGAACGCACTTCGTGTACAAAACTGGACAATCTCTTTCGTAGTATCAAGGTTTCGGACGAGAACTCGTCTGTTACATGGGCACTTTATTTTTTAAAACTTATTTGAACTCCAGACTTTTTTAGCATTCGGTATGCAGCATTCAAAGCGACGTCATCAATTTTCAACCCGTTCTGACATCATTTGTTGTTTTCATTCATTTATCGATTTGTTTAGAGAGCTAAATGACCGTGAAATTGAAAATCACTACAAAATGAACTCTGAAAATGTTGAAACTTGGCATGGTATCATCATTTCACCCACATAGCATGTGCAAAAGAGTTGAGAGGGTTACGGCAAAAACTGAACGCACTTCATGTACAAACTGGACAATCTCTTTCGGAGTATCAGGGTTTCGGACGAGAACTCGTCTGTTACACGGGCACTTCATTTTTTTAAACTTATTTGAACTCCAGACTTTTTTTGCGTTCGGTATGCAGCATTCAAAGCGACGTCATCAATTTTCAATCCGTTCTGACATAATTTGCTGTTTTTTATTCATTCACCGATTTGTTTAGAGAGCTAAATGACCGTGAAATTGAAAATCACTACAAAATAAACTCTGAAAATGTTAAAACTTGGCACTACAAAATTTAAACTATTCAAATTTGAAAACTACTAGCACTAATAGAAAGTTTGTAATTTTTTGTATCTAAAGCAAAAATATTCACAAAGAAACTAAACAGCAAAAAAAACTTTGTGCACCGCAGCGTGCACCTTTAGTACCGGTTTGTGGCTCCAACCGGTACTAAAGGATGGACTTTAGCACCGGTTCGGGCCACGAACCGGTACTAAAGGTGTCCGTTTCCCGCCGCTTGGCCTGGCCAAAATTGGCCTTTAGTACCGGTTGGTGGCTCCAACCGGTACTAAAGGCTCCTCATATATATATAGCACTTACGAAAAATTTAGTTTCATCTCCCCACTTCTTCAACTGCTTCGCGCGACGCCGCCGCACCGTCGCCCATCTCGCGCTCCTCGCCGCCCCCGCCGCCCGTCGTCGCCGTCTCGCGCCGCCGCCCCAGCCGTACATCGTCGTCTCGCGCCGCCGCCCCGTACGTCACCGTCTCGCGCCGTCGCCCCCGGCCCGCCGCCCGTCGCGCTGTCCCCGTCGCGTCGCCGTCTCGCGCCGCCGCCCGTACGCCGCCGCCCCTCGCTCTCGTACACGTACACACACACATACACACACACACACTGCACACACACACAGACACACACACATATTTTTTTACTTATTTTCTGTTTTCTGTTGTTTAGACTAATGCATGTCAAATTGTTAATTAGATGATATAATTAGATGAATTACGTAGATAAGAATGTTAGAATGTTCATGTTAGATGAATTAGGTATATGAGATTTGAACTAGTTGAATTAATATAACTAGTTTATTTTTAGTAAATGCTTAGTTGAACTAGTTGAATTAATAGAACTAGTTTATTTTTAGTAAGAAAATTTAGGTATATGAGATTTGATGATCTAATTAAAATATTAATATATATAGCTACTTTATATATTTTAGTAAGAAAATTAATAGAACTAGTTTATTTTTAGTAAATTCTTAGTTGAATTAATTAGTTGAATTAATATAACTACTTTATTTTTAGTAAATTCTTAGTTGAATTAATTAGTTGAATTAATAGAACTAGTTTATTTTTAGTAAGAAAATTTAGGTATCTGAGATTTGATGATCTAATTAAAATATTACTATATAGAACTAGCTACTTTATTTTAGTAAGAAAATTAATAGAACTAGTTTATTTTTAGTAAATGCTTAGTTGAATTAGTTGAATTAATAGAACTAGTTGACTTAATAAAAGTAGTTGAATTAATAGAACTAGTAAGTGTTTAATGTTTCACCTATATGAACATAGGAAATGTCGTCTGACGACAAAAAAGATTTCATTATGTGCGAATACTGTGAAGACCAGCGCGGCATGTGCGATAGAAATTTCCTTGTTGATGATAGGCGCTTCAGCATCAAGCTGGATGAGACCTTCGAAGTGGATACAGTAAGTCACAACGACAAGTCTTTTTTCGTAATTAAGCATGACTTATGCTTCATTTGCTTCAACTTATAATTTTAAATTTTCACTATTCTACTAGCGCATCCCCTGCCATGCAAGAATTTTTGTCTTGGATAAGATAGGTTTCAGTGCTATGGAAACTATGTAGGTAAAGAGAGTTTACCTGAAGATCGAGCATGGTTATACTTTCAACGTCAAATTATACAATGCAGACACATACACCTATTTTGAATGCAAAACTTGGCAAGCACTATGCAAGGCTTATGCATTTGAGCCTGATATGGTTATCACCTTTGATATTCGTCCGGAAGATGATATTGAAGGTAATAGAGACATCTGGGTCGATGTGCAGACGCCTCCAGCTCTACCATTATGTGAGTTTCTCAACCATATTTATGTCTTCGATATTGTTTATTCAAAAATAGTTGACAACTAATTTCTATGGACAGCTTATTTGCATTCAAGCAAACATGTCCGGCGCTTGGTAGACAGGACCGTCCACTGTCCCGGGGCTGAACTAAACTACGAGGAGATAAGTCATTATGTTTCATGGCTTGAGGATCTTGATGCTGTCAAGACAAATTATTTTCCTGAATTTGAAAATCTTAGTACTCAAAACGTGCGACCAATAGTGATCGTATTGAACTACGGTCACATCTATTTAGGAAAGATGGTAAGATTTTTACTATTTGTCCTCAGTGCATCTTTTGCATACGTTATTTTTTCAAGCTAAACTTTCATTGCTAAGTATATTAATTACTATACGATGTTCTTCAACAGGGACTCCCGATGACAGTTGTGCCTGAGTGGATCGAGACTAAAGGTCGCATGTCAATGGTTAGCTTACGGCCAAGATATCCTACATTGCACATGAGTGCATTCAGGATTTCTAAAAGCGAGGAATGCTTGATAGTGAAAGATTGGAGCAAAATTGTTAACGATCGCAGAGAAGTACTAGGGGGCAGCAACCAGCAAGCAGAAGCACAGCCCACGATTAGGAGACAGGTTCATCTGCATGCTCCAATATGATGAATCAGGAGAGCTATACATGTTCTATGCTATTTTACCTGAGAGAGAGAGAGCAGCAGGAGTGATTTAGCTAGTTCATGCTCTTAGTACTTGTCCTCTCATGTCCGTGTTTTTCGTCCTGAACTTAATCTCAAAGAGTGATTTGCTTTTATGGTGTTATGAACGCTTATAATATCATGACCATGTTGAACTCGATGATATCTTTGCTTCTGGTACAAGTGAATGTTTCTTCTTTAAGCTAGTGTTGGTGGTGATTAGATAGCGGTAATGACTATGATGATTAAATAGTGGTAATGACGACTATGATGATTTTTAGCTAGCTAGTACACTGTTGTTGGTGATGATATGATGCGAGAGTTTTTATATTAATATGATGATGATATGAGTTATTATATCTTTTATGAAAGAAACCGCAAATTAGTTTCAACTGGATGGATCCTAGCTAAGTGATCAAGTATATATGCTATCCATATTACTTGATCACCTAAGTGATCAAGTATATATGTTAAATCATTAGGTGAAAGTACCGCAGATTACTTTCACCTAATGATTTAACAACTCATTATAATGTAAAACAATCACTAAATTAAATTGAACACACAAAATTAAAGGAAAAATAAAAAATAAAACCAAAACACCCCCAAATATTTATACCGGTTGGTGTTACCAACCGGTACTAATGTCCTACACGCACCCGGGCCTGCCTCGCGCCACGTGGTGGCACGTTAGCGCCGGTTCGTGCTGAACCGGTACTAAAGGGGGGGGACCTTTAGTCCCCACCCTTTAGTGCCGGTTACGGAATCGACACTAAAGGCCATTACGAACCGGGACTAAAGCCTGGTTCTGCACTAGTGTCGAAATCAAGGCACCAGGTTCCCCAACCCATCATTAGTAGCCGGAGCACTAGGTAGAGAGGAAGCGAATCCACGGGCTTGTCGACGAATATCCAGAGGAGGAGAGCTTCACCCTAATCACTTTGTGAGGGGGGGGGTATTGTAATGAAGATTTCTTCTTGTTCCTTCCCACTTGCCATCCTTTTCACCAGATTTTCCATTGATTGTTGAAATTTTAGTGGAACTAGATAACTCCCTATGCGTTGCTACTGATTTTTTTACCAATGAACTTTTCAAAAATAAAATTAAAATATATGAGAATAGTGTTGCACCACATTCAACCTAGAGTTAAATGGAGGGTCGATGCATGTTATATTGTCCTATGACATTCAATTTCAATTATTATTATTTTGGAAAAATAAAAATAAAAATAATGAAGTGGAAAGTCTAAAGTTGAATGGTTGCATGGGCACCAGATGATGTAGAAGGTGTGCATGTGGTACAAAGTGGAAAGTTGATTAGTTGCATGTGCTTGATGATGTGAATGGCTTGCATGTGCATTTAGTTGGGAGTTGTGGCGAATCTAGGGGTGGGGTCGTGAGGGCCATGCCCCCCACAAACAATTTACAAATTTTCTTTTACTAGTGCAAGGTTTGAACATCATACTAATTTGGATGTAGTGTAGTAATTGGAATGTTGTTCATGATTACCCCCACATTGTCAAATTCTAAATCCACCACTGGTTGGGAGGTGGCATGTACGAGACATATGTGATTAGTTGGATAGGCTGCATGTTAATATAACTAAGATAACGAGGATAAACTATTTAAGTATATAGGATATAGGATTCACGAAGAAGTAGACATGATGGTGGAGAGAGTCTCTTTCCTTTATTACATGTACAATTAATCATTGTATGCTAAGAGCATCTATAACCACAATTCACAAAACCGGCCCCCATATATGCGGCCGCGACCACGAATAATGTCTGGTCATCTCTCAAATGTCCGCGTCCATAACCTTCTCTCTCATTAGCGAATCCTTAAATCTGTACAATCTCATACAACGTTAAAAATAACACATGTAGTTCATCTAGATCAACACACATAGCATAGGGGAGTTCATACATGACATTAGACAGACAAAAATTGGCATGTTCTACTAGCTATGAAATATGGCTATGGAGGAAGTTCACTCATTACCACCCTTGCCATTGTCGTCTTCGTCACGAAAGTAGCAGTCGAAGACGCAATATGGGTCATGCTTGTTATGCTTACTGCTTGAGCTGTCAGATATGTCACTGGCCTCCTCCTCCACCTCTTTGGTGGGCAGTCCGGCGAGGGCACGGGTTGTCTGGGTTTCTCCATTGTGAGGGCATTTGCCATCCGGGCTTTCCGCTTTGCCTGGATGCGGGCATGAAAGTTATGCTCGGTCTTGTCCTCTGCGGGCTTGTCCGACGCGGCATGCGACTCGGTCTCCGTGGCGTGGCACAGCTTCTCCCTCGCACATCGGGCATGCCCCTCCTCGGCACATTCATGGTCATGTGGTCAGGCGGCGTTGACCTCGGACTCAGAGCCCGACGTCGTGGTGACTAGGCTCCATCGTAGGGGTTGCGCTGCCAGCCCGGGGCCACCTGGTTGGGCGTGGTAGTACCTCCAACCGATGCTCGATGCCTCTTGTTTTGCCGTGCTCACACGCCTCAAGCCGCCAACATTGCCGGATCCAAGCCCAACTTGCGTTGACGCGATTGATTCCCACCGGTGAGACTCCGACGGTGGAGCTCGGGTTTCCTCTCGGGACCCGGCTGAGAGCTAGCCGGAGGGCTAACTCCTCCTTGTCCACATATGGGAAGATGTCCCAGTTGATGGATCTGGAGTTGCTGGACTCGGATCCACTGTCGCCATGCCAGAGTAGATTGGGGATCGTCGGAGAGGAGCTGGGGGCGGAGCGGAGTGGACTTGAAGTGGAGTCGAGTGGCTAGGCTTAGGTCCAGAATGCCGATAGGGATGCATATTTGTAGGTTTGGGTGGGCCAGCATGGGCTAGATCTTACATACCGCACGCGTACATCCGCGTATCCTTCCCACATATGGGCTGGGTTTGGGGGGGGTGGACAACTCAGATGTATATGGGGTGTTTTGAGGGGGGCAGTTGGGTGGAAATTTCTTGACTAGGCAGTGACCAAGCCGTTTCACCAGATGTATAGGGAGGGTTTGAGGAGTCCGATTGTAGATGCTCTAAGTGTACATGAGTAGGAACCCATAAACTGTTTTCCTGGACAAAGGAGGTTGGTTTTGTATCACCCTCCCTTGGACAACTACAAGTTGACAAATACCAATGATTCCTCTAAAGTAAGTAGGTGGAAGGGTAACTAGGTAATCTTTGGTCTATGACTCCACTAGTCCATCGTGGACTAGGAGGAGGGAGAGAGGTGGATTCCATAGCCTTTCCATGAACCAACCCCTCTCATCCCTCCACCTTGGTGGGCTTCTCTTCTGGTACCTTAGAGCTCTTTGTGGGCTTCTTTCAACATTCCTCCTCTTTAACCGGCTCACCTTTATTAAAAAAATTCCTTGTTGATTTGAGGATCATAATAATTAACAAGGGCTTATATTTTGCTGACTTGGTCTTGCCGTGATATAATTGACTTTGAGCGATCTTAGCCTCGATTAGCAAGACCCCTAGGTAATCGTTATTTATAAGTATCTTGGTGATGTCTCATGCATTAATTGTATGGAGATTTATTGGGACATATGTCCAAAAGATGTACTCCCTCCATCCCAAAATAAGTGGCGTGGTCTTAGTTCAAATAAGTCCAAATCTGAACTAAACCCATGAAACTTATTCTGGGAAGGATGGAGTATAAGTCATCTTATGATGACATACATGTTGGGGAACGTAGCATGCAATTTCAAAAAAATTCCTACGATCATGCAAGATCTATCTAGGAGATGCATAGCAACGACAGGGGTGAAGGAAATATGCCCTAGAGGCAATAATGAAGTTATTATTTATTTCCTTATATCATGATAAATGTTTATTATTCATGCTAGAATTTTATTAACCGGAAACATAATACTTGTGTGAATACATAGACAAACAGAGTGTCACTAGTATGCCTCTACTTGACTAGCTCGTTGATCAAAGATGGTTATGTTTCCTAGCCATTGACATGAGTTGTCATTTGATTAATGTGATCACATCATTAGGAGAATGATGTGATTGACTTGACCCATTCCATTAGCTTAGCACTCGGTCGTTTAGTATTCTGCTAATGCTTTCTTCATGACTTATACATGTTCCTATGACTATGAGATTATGCAACTCCCGTTTACCGGAGGAACACTTTGTGTGCTACCAAACTTCACAGCGTAACTGGGTGATTATAAAGGTGCTCTACAGGTGTCTCCAAAGGTACTTGTTGGGTTGGCGTATTTCGAGATTAGGATTTGTCACTCCGATTGTCGGAGAGGTATCTCTGGGCCCACTCGGTAACGCACATCACTATAAGCCTTGCAAGCATTGCAACTAATGAGTTAGTTGCGGGATGATGTATTACGGAACGAGTAAAGAGACTTGCAGGTAACGAGATTGAACTAGGTATTGAGATACCAACGATCGAATCTCGGGCAAGTAACATACCGATGACAAAGGGAACAACGTATGTTGTTATGCGGTCTGACCGATAAAGATCTTCGTAGAATATGTAGGAGCCAATATGGGCATCCAGGTCCCGCTATTGGTTATTGACCAGAGAGGTGTCTCGGTCATGTCTACATAGTTCTCGAACCCGTAGGGTCCGCACGCTTAAGGTTCGTTGACGATATAGTACTATGAGTTATGTATGTTGGTGACCGAATGTTGTTCGCAGTTTTGGATGAGATCACGGATAGGACGAGGAACTCCGGAATGGTCCGGAAGTAAAGATTGATATGTGGATAGTAGTGTTTGATCTCCGGAAAGGTTCCGGAATCCATCGGAAGGGGTTCCGGATGTTTCCCAAAATGTTTGGGCACGAGAACACTTTATCTGGGCCAAAGGGGAAAGCCCATGAGGTTTTTTGGAAAGTGCAAAAGGAAGTTTTGCGGAGACGCCAGGGTCCCTGGCGTCTGGGTCCAGACGCCGGGAACCCTGGCGTGTGGCCCTGGAGTCCGATAAGGACTCTTGCCTTTCGGGTGAAACCGACTTTGTGGAGTTTTACTCCAAGTTTCGACCCCAAGGCTCAACATATAAATAGAGGGGTAGGGCTAGCACCCAAGACACATCAAGAAACACCAAGCCGTGTGCCGGAAACCCCGTCCCCTCTAGTTTATCCTCCATCATAGTTTTCGTAGTGCTTAGGCGAAGCCCTGCGGAGATTGTTCTTCACCAACACTGTCACCACGCCGTCGTGCTGCCGGAACTCATCTACTACTTCGCCCCTCTTGCTGGATCGAGAAAGGCGAGGACGTCATCGAGCTGAACGTGTGCAGAACTCGGAGGTGCCGTGCGTTCGGTACTTGGATCGGTCGGATCGTGAAGACGTACGACTACATCAACCGCGTTGATAAAACGCTTCCGCTTACGGTCTACGAGGGTACGTAGACAACACTCTCCCCTCTCGTTGCTATGCATCACCATGATCTTGCGTGTGCGTAGGAATTTTTTTGAAATTACTACGTTCCCCAACAGTGGCATCCGAGCCAGGTTTTATGCGTTGATGTTATATGCACGAGTAGAACACAAGTGAGTTGTGGGCGATACAAGTCATACTGCTTACCAGCATGTCACACTTTGGTTCGGCGGTATTGTTGGATGAAGCGGCCCGGACCGACATTACGCGTATGTTTACGCGAGACTGGTTCTACCGACGTGCTTTGCACACAGGTGGCTGGCGGGTGTCAGTTTCTCCAACTTTAATTGAACCGAGTGTGGCTACGCCCGGTCCTTGAGAAGGTTAAAACATCACTAACTTGACAAACTATCGTTGTGGTTTTGATGCGTAGGTAAGTACGGTTCTTGCTCAACCCGTAGTAGCCACGTAAAACTTGCAACAACAAAGTAGAGGACGTCTAACTTGTTTTTGCAGGGTATGTTGTGATGTGATATGGTCAAGGCATGATGCTAAATTTTATTGTATGAGATGATCATGTTTTGTAATCGAGTTATCGACAACTGGCAGGAGCCATATGGTTGTCGCTTTATTGTATGCAATGCAATCGCCCTGTAATGCTTTACTTTATCATTAAGCGGTAGCGATAGTCGTAGAAGCATAAGTCGGCGAGACGACAACGATGCTACGATGGAGATCAAGGTGTCGCGCCGGTGACGATGGTGATCATGACGGTGCTTCGAAGATGGAGATCACAAGCACAAGATGATGATGTCCATATCATATCACTTATATTGATTGCATGTGATGTTTATCTTTTATGCATCTTATCTTGCTTTGATTGACGGTAGCATTATAAGATGATCTCTCACTAAATTATCAAGGTATAAGTGTTCTCCCTGAGTATGCACCGTTGCGAAAGTTCTTCGCGCTGAGACACCATGTGATGATCGTATTGTGATGGGCTCTACGTTCAAATACAACGGGTGCAAAACAGTTGCACACGCGGAATACTCAGGTTAAACTTGACGAGCCTAGCATATGCAGATATGGCCTCGGAACACTGAGACCGAAAGGTCGAGCGTGAATCATATAGTAGATATGATCAACATAGTGATGTTCACCATTGAAACTACTCCATCTCACGTGATGATCGGACATGGTTTAGTTGATATGGATCACGTGATCACTTAGAGGATTAGAGGGATGTCTATCTAAGTGGGAGTTCTTAAGTATTATGATTAACTGAACTCTAATTTATCATGAACTTAGTCCTGGTAGTATTAGCATGTCTATGTTGTAGATCAATAGCTCGCGTTTAGCTCCCCTGTTTTATTTTTGATATGTTCCTAGAGAAAACTAAGTTGAAAGATGATAGTAGAAATGATGCGGAATGGGACCGTGATCTGAGGTTTATCTTCATTGCTGCACAGAAGAATTATGTCCTTGATGCACCGCTAGGTGACAGACCTATTGCAGGAGCAGATGTAGACGTTATGAACGTTTGGCTAGCTCAATATGATGACTACTTGATAGTTTAGTGCACCATGCTTAACGGCTTAGAATCGGGACTTCAAAGACGTTTTGAACGTCATGGACCATATGAGATGTTCGAGGAGTTGAAGTTAATATTTCAAGCAAATACCCGAGTTGAGAGATATGAAGTCTCCAACAAGTGCTATAGCTAAAAGATGGAGGAGAATAGCTCAAGCAATGAGCATGTGCTCAGATTGTCTGGGTACTACAATCGCTTGAATCAAGTGGGAGTTAATCTTCCAGATAAAATAGTGATTGATAGAATTCTCTAGTCACCATCACCAAGTTAGTAGAACTTCGTGATGAACTATAGTATGCAAGGGATGACGAAAACAATTCCCGAGCTTTTCATGATGATGAAATCGATGAAGGTAGAAATCAAGAAAGAGCAACAAGTGTTGATGATTAACAAGACCACTAGTTTCAAGAAAAGGGCAAAGGGAAAGAAAGGGAACTTCATGTATAATGGAAAGCAAGTTGTCACTTCCGTGAAGAAGCCCAAAGCTAGACTAAAGCCTGAAACTGAGTGCTTCTACTGCAAAGGAAATGGTCACTGGAAGCGGAAATGCCCTGAATATTTGGTGGATAAGAAGGATGGCAAAGTGAACAAGGGTATATTTGATATACAGGTTATTGATGTGTACCTTACTAGTGTTTATAGTAGCCCCTGGGTATTTGATACTTGTTCGATTGCTAAAAATTAGTAACTCAAAACAGGAGTTACAGAATAAACAGAGACTAGTTGAGGGTGAAGTGACGATGTGTGTTGGAAGTGGTTCCAAGATTGATATGATCATCGTCGCACACTCCCTATACTTTCGGGATTAGTGTTAAACCTAAATAAATGTTATTTGGCGTTTGCGTTGAGCATGAATATGATTTGATCATGTTTATTGCAATACGGTTATTCATTTAAAGTCAAAGAATAATTGTTGTTCTGTTTAGATGAATAAAACCTTCGATGGTCATACACCCAATGAAAATAGTTTGTTGGATCTCGATCGTAGTGATACACATATTAATAATATTGAAGCCAAAAGATGCAAAGTTAATAATGATAGTGCAACTTATTTGTGTTACTGCCGTTTAGGTCATATTTGTGACGCCCCCGATTCAATCGTACACTAATCTTGCACGCAAACGTGTACGATCAAGATCAGGGACTCACGGGAAGATATCACAACACAACTCTAAAAACATAAATAAGTCATACAAGCATCATAATACAAGCCAGGGGCCTCGAGGGCTCGAATACAAGTGCTCGATCATAGACGAGTCAGCGGAAGCAACAATATATGAGTACAGACATAAGTTAAACAAGTTTGCCTTAAGAAGGCTAGCACAAACTGGGATATAGATCGAAAGAGGCGCAGACCTCCTGCCTGGGATCCTCCTAAACTACTCCTGATCGTCGTCGGCAGCCTGCACGTAGTAGTAGGCACCTCCAGTGTAGTAGGAGTCGTCGTCGACGGTGGCGTCTGGCTCCTGGGCTCCGGCATCTGGTTGCGACAACCAGGTAGAAGGGAAAGGGGGGAAAGAGGGAGAAAAGCAACCGTGAGTACTCATCCAAAGTACTCGCAAGCAAGGAGCTACACTATATATGCATGGGTATATGTGTAAAGGGCCATATCGGTGGACTGAACTGCAGAATGCCAAAATAAGAGGGGGATAGCTAATCCTGTCGAAGACTACGCTTCTGGCCACCTCCATCTTGGAGCATGTAGAAGAGAGTAGATGGTAAGGTCACCAAGTAGCATCGCATAGCATAATCCTACCCGGCGATCCCCTTCTCGTCGCCCTGTTAGAGAGCGATCACCGGGTTATATCTGGCACTTGGAAGGGTGTGTTTTATTAAGTATCCGGTTCTAGTTGTCATAAGGTCAAGGTACAACTCCGGGTCGTCCTTTTACCGAGGGACACGACTATTCAAATAGATAAACTTCCCTGCAGGGGTGCACCACATTACCCAACACGCTCGATCCCATTTGGCCGGACACACTTTCCTGGGTCATGCCCGGCCTCGGAAGATCAACACGTCGCAACCCTACCTAGGCACATCAGAGAGGTCAGCACGCCGGTCTAAATCCTATGGCGCAGGGGTCTGGGCCCATCGCCCATTGCACACCTGCACGTTGCGAACGCGGCCGGAAGCAGACCTAGCAACCTCCATTACAAAGGAAGTCACGTTACGCGGTCCAATCTGGCGCGCGCCGCTCAGTCACTAACGTCACGAAGGCTTCGGGTGATACCACGACGTCGAGTGCCCATAACTGTTCCCGCGTAGTTGGTTAGTGCGTATAGGCCAGTGGCCAGACTCATATCAAATACCAAGATCTCGTTAAGCGTGTTATTTTGAAGTAACCGCGAACGCCTACAGGGCCAGGCCCACCTCTCACCTAGGTAGTCTCAACCTGCCCTGTCGCTCCGCCACAAAGATCCACCTAGAGGGCCGTTGGGACAAAGGTTCTTTCAGCCCCCAATCCGTGAATCACTCGCGGGTGCTCCACGAGCCGACCCAGTCACCACATGTATCATGTATAAAGTATATAGTATATACCCGTGACCACCTCCCGAGTGATCACGGCCCGATAGTATAGCATGGCAGACGGACAAGAATGTAGGGGCAATGATGGAATACTAGCATCCTATACTAAGCATTTAGGATTGCAGGTAAAGGTGACAACAGTAGTAGCAAGGACAGGCTATGCAGCAGAATAGGAGTAACCGAAAGTAGTAACATGCTACACTACTCTAATGCAAGCAGTAGAGTGAAGGAATAGGCGATATCTGGTGATTAAAGGGGGGCTTGCCTGGTTGCTCTGGCAAGAAGGAGGGGTCGTCAACAGCGTAGTCGGTCGAGGCACCAGCAGCAGCGTCGGTCTCGTAGTCTACCGGAGAGAAGAGGGGGAAGAAACAATGAATACAATGCAAACAGATGCATAACGATGCATGGCAAAGCAAACAGCGGTGTTAGGTGTGCCCTAACGCGGTAAGAGGTGATACTGGCGAAGGGGGGAACATCCGGGAAAGTATCCCCGGTGTTTCGCGTTTTCGGACAAATGTATCGGAGGGGAAAGTTGTGTGTTCGATATGCTAGGGGTGTGTGGCAGACGAACGGGCTGCGTATCCAGATTCGTCTCGTCGTTCTGAGCAACTTTCATGTAGAAAGTATTTTCATCTGAGCTACGGTTTATTTTATATGATTTTCTAAAGTTTTAAACCATTTTTAGAATTTATTTAATTAACTTAATTCAACATTATCCAGAACAGTGCATGCTGATGTCAGCATAACGTCAGCAGTCAACCGGGGTGTTGACTGGTCAAACTGACGTGTGGGTCCCGTTCGTCATTGACTAGACTAACTAATCATGATTAATTAGTTTAATTAATCAAAATTAATTAAGTTAATTAATTCTTTAATTAATTAACTAATTAAATTATTATTCATTTTTTTTAATTTCCATTTTTTTAAACGTTCTTTGGGCTGGGCCCTACATGTCTGTGACCCAGAGGGGCCTTGCGGGCATTGGGTTAGCGGTGCCGGGAGCCACCCGTTCGGGGCCGAGCCCAACCGAGGGCGACGGGGCGAGGTCACTGGAGCACGGCGAGCACGGTGGCATAGCGATGCGGGGCCGGCGGGGGTGTAGGCCACGGCGAGCAAGGGGGCTCCAGGGCGGTAGCGGTGAGGGGGAGGCCGCGTCCAGAGGCCGGACGGGGCAGGCGCGGGCGGAGGCGTCGGGGGCGCGCTGGAGCAGCCGCAAGCAGTGGAGGCGGGGCGCGCGGCCGGAGCGGAGCGGGAGCCGCGGCAGGCGCAGCCGGCGAGGTCAGAGGCGAAGCAGGGGCACGGCGCAGGAAGGGGGGTACGCGCGCGGCGGAGGTCAGGGAGGCGGAGGAGGGTCGCGGCCCTAGGCGGGCGCGCCAGCACGCGGGCGACGCGTGTAGCGGCGAGTGGGACGGGCGGGAGAGCGCGAGCGCGGGGGCTCAACCACAGGGGCGCGCGAGAGCGCAGACGGGCGTGGGCACGACGCAGTGAGGGAGAAGCTGCGTTACGCCTTAAAATCCTGGAGCAAGAAACTCTCACGATTATCCATTCTCATAGATAATTCCAATGCAACTCTTCTGAATTTGGATACGTTAGAGGATAAACGACCTCTTACTACTCCAGAAACCAACTTCAGAATCATTCTCAAAGCGCACCTCCTCAAGTTACTGGAGTATAAATGCATGTATTGGCAGAAAAGATGTACAATCCGGAGATTCCAAGTTGGGGATGGTAACATGAAATACTTTCATGCAGTGGCCACAGAGAGGTACCGCAAGAACTCAATATCCACACTTAAACTTGACGATGGTACGCTGATTGAGGATCATATAGGTAAAGCGTCCTTGTTGTTTTCCTCCTATAAACAGCGTCTCAGTTCCTCTGACCCTCCCAACATGCGTTTTGACTTACATCACATCATTAAGAAAGTGGAGGGCCTTGATGATCTGACAGTTCCTTTCACCACTGATGAAATTGACCTAGTGGTCAAAGAGATGCCATTAGATAGAGCACCAGGGCCAGATGGATTCAACGGTTGCTTCATGAAGTCATGTTGGACTATTATAAAACATGACTTTTATAAGCTTGTCATGGATTTCTATGAGGGGGGCCTAGATCTTGACAGCATTAATACTGGGTTCATTACTTTGATTCCTAAATGCCACTCCCTGGAAACAGTAAATGATTACCGCCCCATCACACTTCTAAACTGTTGTCTGAAGATCATTACAAAATTGCTTGCAAATCGTCTTCAAAGGATCATCTTGCGCATTATTCATACAAACCAATACGGGTTCCTCAAGAGCAGATCGATTCAGGACTACTTAGCATGGGCGTTTGAGTACACTCATCAGTGTCAGGCGTCAGGGAGAAAGGTCTTGCTGCTAAAGCTAGACTTCGCCAAAGCGTTTGATACTATTGAACATGCCCCTATGATAGAGATCATGAGAGCGATGGGGTTCAATGAGAAGTGGCTAAACTGGATTGCTTGTCTCTTTCAATCAGGAAAATCTTCGGTCCTTCTAAATGGCACACCAGGAAGGCAGTTCACTTGCAAACGGGGAGTGCGCCAAGGGGATCCTCTTTCACCGCTCATTTTTGTCCTAGCGGCTGACCTGTTGCAATCTGCCATCAACCATGCTTTCCGTGAGGAGATACTTCAGAAACCAATCCCGTCAGCTGAGACAGACTACCCGGTAATCCAGTATGCGGACGATACGATTGTCTTTCTTCCAGCTGTGAAAGAGCAGGTTGAGGCTCTGAAAAAACTCCTGGTAGACTATGCCGCGTCCATTGGGTTACGACTCAATTTTCAGAAATCAACCCTGATTCCGATTAATGTTACGCACGATGAGGCACTGGATTTCGCGGACATGTTTGGTTGTGTTGTGGGGAAAATGCCATTCACATATTTAGGGCTCCCGCTTGGGACTACTAAACCCACAATAATGGATTTCATGCCTCTTGTGACATCTGTTGAGAGAAGAGTCTCTGTGGCCGCTAACCTGCTAGACTACGGATCAAAACTCACCTATGTTAATTCGGTGGTGTCATCGCTTATGGTGTATGCCATGTGTTCCCTCAGAATCCCTCCTAAGATAGTGGAACACCTGGATAAAATCCGTAGGCATTGCTTCTGGAGCAGGAAGACGGAGGATGGGACAAAAAGCACTTCTCTTGCCTCTTGGGAACTCGTCTGCCGCCCCAAGGCGGTAGGGGGACTTGGGATTGTGGACCTTAAACTTCAGAATCAAGGCCTTTTGCTCAAGCAGCTATACAAGTTCTACAATAAACTAAATGTGCCATGGGTGAACCTGATATGGAGTTCCTATTATTCAGTCGTTGTACCGCATGCCTCGACACCCTGTGGCTCCTTCTGGTGGCGGGATCTCATGCAGTTTTCAGACATCTTCAGAGGAGTGATGGAGATCAAAGTTGGGGACGGTAGTATAGCCTTGTTCTGGAAGGATCTTTGGAGTGATTAACCACTGGAGACTGCATACCCGAGGGCGTTTTCATTTGCGAGAGACGAGGACGTGTCAATACAGACATTGCTGAGATCTAGAACCATTGGAGAGGCTTTTCACATACCATTCTCTCCTCAGGCCAGAGCAGAGGTTGAAGAGATTCAGGCCTTAACTGTGGGGATTAATCCTGACAGTGACACGAATGACAAATGGTGCTGTGTCTGGGATGCTAGAGCGCTAGGTGCTTTCAAATCAAGTGACTACTATAAGTTCTGCTTTAAAGATGTTATTGTGGACGCAGTTTTTCCCTGGATCTGGGAATCCAAATGCACGAACAAATGGAAAGTTTTTTCTTGGCTTCTGTTTGTTGATCGTCTGAATACTCGAAACATGCTGAGGAGGAGACAGTACAAACTGGAAGATGATGTGTACACCTGTCTGCTTTGTGACGCCCCCGGGAGGAAACAGTGACCCACCTGTTCTTCAAATGCCCGTTTGCAACTGAGTGTTGGACTGCGATTGGAATGCACTGGCATGATTCCCAATGCAGGCTGGATCTCATCCATGAGGGAAAAAGATCCTGGGGTGGTCCACTATTCATGGAAACCTTCATCATAGCAGCTTGGGGGGTATGGAAAGAGAGAAATAATAAACATTTTAGAAATGTGAGGCCATCAATGGAATCCTGGAGAGACAGGTTCAAAAATGATATGTCCATGATGGTACACCGCACCAGAAACTCTCTCCACCCCTTCATCAGAGGATTGGTGGCCGCTACCTGATCTATACCACCCCCTAGTTTGCTTCTTTCTAGTAGGCTTTGTCACCTCTTTGCTCTAACTAGTCTGCATTGTAATACTCATCTCTATACCTTGTAACTATGGGGCCACACCTCCCCTGATCCTGGTGATGCATTAATTTAAAAGTCAGTAGGAGCCTCTCCTACTGTCAGTGAGCTTTCAAAAAAAAATGCAGTGAGGGAGAGAGGAGGAGCGGAAGGGGCTCACTGGGGCCGTAGGGTAAGGGGCAGCAGGTGTCGGGGTGGTTGACGGGGACGGCGTGACGAAGAGGAGGCGGTCCAACGGGATCCGACGACGGCGCGGTCGCGGACGGGGCGACGAGGCCCTGGTCGACGACGTCGAGGTGGCGGGGCGCCGCCTCTGGGTCGGGCAGGCGACGGGCATCGGCGGTCAGCGAGGTGGCGGGATCGGGGACGGGGACGCATGGGCGAGCGTCGGGGTTGGCCCTGGTGCCCGATCCGATCCAGACGGGAACAGGGGAGAGAGGGGGGAGTGGGGTAGTGGGTGGATTAGGGTTTCGGGAGTGGGGGTGGCCTAAGTAGGCCAGGGGGTGGGCCGGCAGGCCACTCGGCCACACGGACAACTGGGCCAAGGCCCAGTCGGAGGGGGGGCGGTAAAGTTGTTTTCCTTTTATTTTATTTTTGTTTTCTTTTTATTTTTGTAATTTTGCTTTACTGTTTTATATTGGTTTCCTATTATTTTAGTTTCTGTAAAATACATACTTAGCATCTAATTTAGTATTTCAGTTTAGTCCACTGTCACAAAAAGTCTAGTCCCCAGATAATTTAGTTTGATAATTTATTAATTAGTAAAGGCAGTTAAATAATTAGGTTTGCTACTATTTAAATCATTTTAGTGCAGTTTAGCATTTCATAAAAGTTTGGTTTCACCACCATAATCACCTATGTATTATCTGGCACGATCCGAACATTTTAGGTTTAAT
Source organism: Triticum aestivum (assembly GCF_018294505.1). Classification (NCBI taxonomy): domain Eukaryota; kingdom Viridiplantae; phylum Streptophyta; class Magnoliopsida; order Poales; family Poaceae; genus Triticum; species Triticum aestivum. The sequence continues at coordinate 475,023,160 of NC_057805.1, read as the reverse complement.
ATTTGAAAACTTTTGTTGTTTGCCGTGATTTTGAATTTGAATTTGAATCGGTTTCGAACTAACGCGAGATTAGGAACAGTAACCATGGTGACGTGGCATCATTAACAGAGGTTTACTGCAGCTTAATTATCCGGGCATCTCAATTCTCATCCACTACAAGAAATCTCGTCCCGACATTTAAGAGGTAGAGAAGGGGGGAAAGGTCTAGTTACGAAATTCTAACGGATCTTCTCGGCCTTGGTTGCTCTTCTCGAAGAGGTCGATCCCTTATATTGACATCTTCATTTCTCTGCTTCAGGTCATCATGGTGAAGTCGTCCTTTTCTTCGGGAACTCCAACGTACTTACGAAAGAATAAAGGGTGGGTATTCCAGAAGAACGGACCTCGGCATGGTTGACTATCTGGTCGATAACATCGGGGGAAGGTGGCGGAAAGTAACTCTCGAATTGAAACTTAAGAAAAATATCGAGAGCAAAGTAAGGAGGTATCATGGGAAGTTTCAAGCAGGTAGGCAATCGTTCGTTGACTAAAACAAAGTGCGAAAGGGGTTCAGAGCAACGAAAATAAGTATTGCGTCTGATACCAGAATAGATCATCTGTAGGACGGTGACTCGTGAATTACATACGAAATTAGGTGCAAAGGATATAACATTGGGAACAGGGATGTACAGAAGAGTCAGGTTTCGATCCTGTGGAACTGTGGGTTATGGGCCCACCATGTGGGTTAAAAGTAGAAAGTGGTCTGACATCTTGCATGGTCACAATAGCAAGGCATGTCAGAGGGTAGTCTGTCAGTTATGTCGGCAACAACGTTGGTACCAAGGGCGAGGGATGAAGAGAACCATCTTCCTGCTCGTTGAACGAGGCGGACCAATAGGCAAAGTTCTCGTCCATCGGTGGTTACCGGAATGCTATCGACAAATGCAATAGGGTCTTGCTGACAGAATTGTACACCGGGGTATTTACATAAGCAGGAGAATATTACTGCTTAGATAATATAGATCAGAAGAAAGATCAAACAAAACAATGGAAAGGAAAATGTGTTTAAACACATATTTCAGGGGTATATCCTTCCCAGGGACAAGCAGAGCATGATATCCATGGCAGGATATAATGTAGATAACCCTTTAGGTAAGGGGAGAGGAAGTTCATGCGATTTCCCAATCAACGGTGTTTGAATAATTGATAAAGGAAATTTAGCATGGTGCTTCAAATGTCCTTATCGATGATCAGAGTACCACAAACATGCTTCGAGGTAGCATCGACATGATCTTCAAGCAAGGTCAGACTTTGGAAACACAAAGGATCCATCAGGAATAACTTGTGGAATAAGTCTTACAATTTTCTCATGGAAGAATGGATAACCTTGTTGAAAAGGAATCTATAACAATAGGGCCTCCGGCCAGGTGTGCTAGGCACGACATCACCTTACCGGGTCACACAAAGACCAATGTTATAACTCTTGGAAATATGTTCCAACCATCATATCTGACCGAGATTCAGATCTGATTGGTGTTAGGATAACTTAGATTCAGGATGCCTGAGAAGAAAGTGCAACAAAAATTGTCGAGATGACATTGCAAGGTTCTCAGGGAAAAGAACTATGGAAGCGAGTTCTGAACAAGAGTTCATCATTAAACCAAGGAAAGGGGTGAGGGGGTAGCTGATGGAGTCAGCGACAATCCTCGAGATTTCCAAAAAGGTGGATTTCCACAGTTATGTGAACAAGGAGATAACATTTGTCGGATCAAATGATATAATGATGTATGCTCGAGGAAAACATACATAATTAAACATTGGCTGAAAAGTGCACTCGAAACATGGGATTAGGTAGTACGATCAATGTTAGAATGATGATTCGATAACCAATAGTCTAAGAATGAAATATCGACCATTAACTTCAAAGCAATAGGGTTGCTAGAAGTTTTGAAGTCACACATCATAGTTCAATTATCGGTTCTCCGGTTAGAAACAACACGGGGACCAAGGAATGAATGGATATGGCAAGAAGGATCACCTGTATCAAGAATTCTTAAGAGGTGGTGAAATTGTCACGACATTCTTGACATAAAAGATGGTAATACTCCAAGGCAAAGAAGAACAAATGCTGGATAGCAAGGATCTCAAGGTATAACACAAAACACGAACAAGTTTGTGTTGAATGGAAGGCAATAAAGTGGTCGATGATAACACAAATCATCGAGGGCAAGGATGGTATTTCCATCATGAATTCAATTGATATCCTGGAAGAGCTCAGAATGCTGATGATGATCATGACACATTTGCCGAGAGATTTCATGAAGATGTAATCGATCGGTGATGACATCAAGTTAAAAGAATGATGAAGCGAAAGGTTATTCGAAACAAGGTATGACACAAACTCGAAATTAAGCTTGCTATTCAAGAACCAATGATATGAGGAGGAAGATCGATGTAAGATTAGCTCACCGTCGAAATTTGTGCTCCGGGAAGAACGACCCGGTAGCACAGTTAAAATTTGCACGATAATGATATAGCCGATCAGGCTAGGAATGACTTGAAGGATTATTAAACTCGTAAGCAACGAAAATTATTTAGAGTTATTGAATCGGAGTGCAGACTCGATTCACTATTTGGTGTTCTCGGTTGCCGACAACCCAGAACCTAGGAACAATTGGATCCGGTGAGAAATAACAGTTGATGAAGAACCCATAAGAAGTTATGATGTTCCACGATAATGTCGAGATACCAGAGTGTAATACTCGACGGTAGATCAAAGTAAAGGTTGCATTGGGGTATTGATCCGCAGAAGACAAATGCTTAAACTTGGCCGAGAAATTGGATCAAAGAAGAACAATATGGTCGGAACCATAGCTGCAAGGGATCCAATTTAATGACACCGAAAGAATTACCCAAATGATTAAATATTTTGCAAGAAGCTTCCATGATAAGTTCCACATCGGGTCCATGGGCATGAACACAAAGTTCAAGGTCGACTCCCACTTCTCCAATGCATAACCTTTCATTCACTTCTCGCATTCGATGAAGTTGTAGTCTTGAAATTTTATCTGGCAAAATACCAAAAGAGTACGACTAGTGAAAACTTTCGCGTTCACACATATTAAAGAAGGCATAGGTCAACCCATCGGGGCATCATGGAAACATATACCACAAGATTCAATAGTAAATATCACCAGCTCGAAAGCAGAGCATGGTTGGCCAAATCAGAGTATAGGATTTACCAATGGTATTATGTATCAGGGAAATAACTCACAAGGTGATTAAATATGAAGGACACTGTTGGATAACAATCCAACAAAGGACTTGATGGTCCACAAAGGATCTGACGGTCCATAGCGAAGCTGATGTGAGTATCGGCACACAACCAGAGGAAGAAACAATGCGAAGGCATTGGATTATAGAAGCAACTGGCTAATTCAGAGCTCACATGTAAAGGAATTATGATTTCCAAATCAAAGGATCAGAAGCAAATGCTCTGATTAAAGATGGATAAGTTGAGTAAGCTTAGGGCTAAAATCGACAACAATACGATTGGTCGAGATTCAGCTCATGTTTAAAATGATGTCTGAGCAGAAAGGATAAATCCTGAGGATTGCAAGCATCCGCAGCATATTGAATCGACGGACTCAAAATGATAGTGACAAAGGATGCTAATAAGATTACTAGACTTATGGGATTAACCATAATGTAAGCAAGCAAGAATTTCAAGAGCAATAGGCTGCTGAGGATTTTCGGAAGATCGAATGGTATTTCGAAGATTGGTGACATACATGAATCAACTGGGGATGAGTGGATACTCGGTAAGTGCGGGGAATTATCCGTAGGGGGTATTCATGTGGCAAGAACTGCAAGGCAGTAGGCACAAAGTATTCTTGAATAATAGAGAGAATTTTAGGGTATCTTGTAATAACAAGATCAACGGGGAATGATTGTATGAATGGCAAGTGTACGTGGTTATCCATAGGGGTTATCGATGGAAGTGAAATGCAACAGCGATGGCACATAGTCTCGAGAGAACATCAGAGATTATCTTCGGGATCCTTCGATGCACCAAGCACTCATCTGGAGTGAGGGTCTCTCCGGGAGGAAGTAATTACGAGAACCTAGAGTTAGAGTTAGCAAAATCATTTAACCCGAACAGAAGAGAGATCAGAGTCCCAGAGTATAGACGAGGAGTAAAAGACCCTAGTACCACCCAATGGCGACGTGGGGCCGTAAGCCGCACAGCCATGTTAGTAAAAGTTTTGTAATGACTAGACTCGACTTCGGCCAAGGAGTGTGGAAGGGAGATTCCTACAGGCGGTCGGCTCTGATAACAACTTGTGACGCCCCCGATTCAATCGTACACTAATCATGCACGCAAACGTGTACGATCAAGATCAGGGACTCACGGGAAGATATCACAACACAACTCTAAAAACATAAATAAGTCATACAAGCATCATAATACAAGCCAGGGGCCTCGAGGGCTCGAATACAAGTGCTCGATCATAGATGAGTCAGCGGAAGCAACAATATCTGAGTACAGACATAAGTTAAACAAGTTTGCCTTAAGAAGGCTAGCACAAACTGGGATACAGATCGAAAGAGGCGCAGGCCTCCTGCCTGGGATCCTCCTAAACTACTCCTGATCGTCGTCGGCAGCCTGCACGTAGTAGTAGGCACCTCCAGTGTAGTAGGAGTCGTCGTCGACGGTGGCGTCTGGGTCCTGGGCTCCGGTATCTGGTTGCGACAACCAGGTAGAAGGGAAAGGGGGAAAAGAGGGAGAAAAGCAACCGTGAGTACTCATCCAAAGTACTCGCAAGCAAGGAGCTACACTATATATGCATGGGTATATGTGTAAAGGACCATATCGGTGGACTGAACTGCAGAATTCCAGAATAAGAGGGGGATAGCTAATCATGTCGAAGACTACGCTTCTGGCCACCTCCATCTTGCAGCATGTAGAAGAGAGTAGATGGTAAGGTCACCAAGTAGCATCGCATAGCATAATCCTACCCGGGGATCCCCTCCTCGTCGCCCTGTTAGAGAGCGATCACCGGGTTATATCTGGCACTTGGATTAAGTATCCGGTTCTAGTTGTCATAAGGTCAAGGTACAACTCCGGGTCGTCCTTTTACCGAGGGACACGGCTATTCGAATAGATAAACTTCCCTGCAGGGGTGCACCACATTACCCAACATGCTCGATCCCATTTGGCCGGACACACTTTCCTGGGTCATGCCCGGCCTCGGAAGATCAACACGTCGCAGCCCTACCAAGGCACATCAGAGAGGTCAGCACGCCGGTCTAAATCCTATGGCGCAGGGGTCTGGGCCCATCGCCCATTGCACACATGCACGTTGCGAACGCGGCCGGAAGCAGACCTAGCAACCTCCATTACAAAGGAAGTCACGTTATGCGGTCCAATCTGGCGCGCGCCGCTCAGTCACTGACATCACGAGGGCTTCGGCTGATACCACGACGTCGAGTGCCCATAACTGTTCCCACGTAGTTGGTTAGTGCGTATAGGCCAGTGGCCAGACTCATATCAAATACCAAGATCTCGTTAAGCGTGTTATTTTGAAGTAACGGCGATCGCCGACAGGGCCAGGCCCACCTCTCACCTAGGTAGTCTCAACCTGCCCTGTCGCTCCGCCACAAAGATCCACCTAGAGGGCCGTCGGGACAAAGGTCCTTTCAGCCCCCAATCCATGAATCACTCGCGGGTGGTCCACGAGCCGACCTGACTTTAGTCACCACATGTATTATGTATAAAGTATATAGTATATACCGGTGACCACCTCCCGAGTGATCACGGCCCGATAGTATAACATGGCAGACGGATAAGAATGTAGGGCCACAGATGGAATACTAGCATCCTATACTAAGCATTTAGGATTGCAGGTAAAGGTAACAACAGTAGTAGCAAGGACAGGCTATGCAGCAGAATAGGAGTAACCGAAAGCAGTAACATGCTACACTACTCTAATGCAAGCAGTAGAGAGAAGGAATAGGCGATATCTGGTGATCAAAGGGGGGGCTTGCCTGGTTGCTCTGGCAAGACGGAGGGGTCGTCAACAGCGTAGTCGGTCGGGGCACCAGCAGCAGCGTCGGTCTCGTAGTCTACCGGAGAGAAGAGGGGGAAGAAACAATGAATACAATGCAAACAGATGCATAACGATGCATGGCAAAGCAAACAGCGGTGTTAGGTGTGCCCTAACGCGGTAAGAGGTGATACCGGCGAAGGGGGAAACATCCGGGAAAGTATCCCCGGTGTTTCGCGGTTTCGGACAAATGTACCAGAGGGGGAAAGTTGCATGTTCGATATGCTAGCAGTGTGTGGCGAACGAACGGGCTGCGTATCCGGATTCGTCTCGTCGTTCTGAGCAACTTTCATGTAGAAAGTATTTTCATCTGAGCTACGGTTTATTTTATATGATTTTTCTAAAGTTTTAAATCATTTTTAGAATTTATTTAATTAACTTAATTCAACATTATCCAGAACAGTGCATGCTGATGTCAGCATGACATCAGCAGTCAACAGGGGTGTTGACTGGTCAAACTGACGTGTGGGTCCCGTTCGTCATTGACTAGACTAACTAATCATGATTAATTAGTTTCATTAGTTGTTTAGTTTAATTAATCAAAATTAATTAAGTTAATTAATTCTTTAATTAATTAATTAACTAATTAAATTATTATTCATTTATTTTATTTTATTATTATTTTTAATTTCCATTTTTTAAACGTTCTGTGGGCTGGGCCCCACATGTCTGTGACCCAGAGGGGCCTTGCGGGCATTGGGTTAGCGGTGGCGGGAGCCACCCGTTCGGGGCCGAGCCCAACCGAGGGCGACGGGGCGAGGTCACCGGAGCACGGCGAGCACGGTGGCATAGCGATGCGGGGCCGGCGGGGGTGTAGGCCACGGCGAGCAAGGGGGCTCTAGGGCGGCAACGGTGAGGGGGAGGCCGCATCCAGAGGCCGGACGGGGCAGGCGCGGGCGGAGGCGTCGGGGGCGCGCGCTGGAGTAGCCGCAAGCAGCAGTGGAGGCGGGACGCGCAGCCGGAGCGGAGCGGGAGCCGCGGCAGGCGCAGCCGGCGAGTCAGAGGCGGAGCAGGGGCACGACGCAGGGAGGGGGGTGCGCGCGCGACGGAGGTCAGGGAGGCGGAGGAGAGCCGCGGCCGTAGGCGGGCGCGTCTGCACGCGGTGAGCACGCGGGCGACGCGTGTAGCGGCGAGTGGGACGGGCGGGCGAGCGCGGGGGCTCAACCATAGGGGCGCGCGAAAGCGTGGATGGGCGCGGGCACGACGCGGTGAGGGAGAGAGGAGGAGAGGAAGGGGCTCACTGGGGCTGTAGGGTAAGGGGCAGCGGGTGTCGGGGTGGTTGACGGGGACGGCGTGACGGAGAGGAGGCAGTCCAGCAGGATCCGGCGACGGCGCGGTCGCGGACGGGGCGACGAGGCCCTGGTCAACGACATCGAGGTGGCGGGGCGCCGCCTCTGGGTCGGGGAGGCGACGGGCGTCGGCGGTCAGCGAGGTGGCAGGATCGGCGACGGGGACGCAGGGGCGAGCGTCGGGGTTGGCCCTAGTGCCCGATCCGATCCAAACGGGAACAGGGAGAGAGGGGGGGACTGGGTAGTGGGTGGATTAGGGTTTCGGGAGTGGGGGTGTCCTAAGTAGGCCACGGGGTGGGCCGGCAGGCCACTCGGCCACACGGCCAACTGGGCCAAGGCCCAGTCGGAGGGGGGGGGGTAAAGTTGTTTTCCTTTTATTTTATTTTATTTTTGTTTTCTTTTTCTTTTTGTAATTTTGCTTTACTGTTTTATATTTGTTTCCTATTATTTTAGTTTCTGTAAAATACATACTTGGCATCTAATTTAGTATTTCAGTTTAGTCCACTGTCACAAAAAGTCTAGTCCCTAGATAATTTAGTTTGATAATTTATTAATTAGTAAAGGCATTTAAATAATTAGGTTTGTTACTATTTAAATCATTTTAGTGTAGTTAAGCATTTCATAAAAGTTTGGTTTCACCACCATAATCACCTATGTATTATCTGGCACGATCAGAACATTTTAGTCTCTATATTTGAAAACTTTTGTTGTTTGCCGTGATTTTGAATTTGAATCGGTTTCAAAATAACGCGAGATTAGGAACAGTAACCATGATGACGTGGCATCATTAACAGAGGTTTACTGCAGCTTAATTATCCGGGCGTCACAATATTGGTGTAAAGCGCATGAAGAAACTCCATGCTGATGGGATTTTGGAATCACTTGATTATGAATCACTTGATGCTTGCGAACCATGCCTTATGGGCAAGATGACTAAGACTCCGTTCTCCGGAATAATGGAGCGAGCAACTGACTTATTGGAAATAATACATACTGATGTATGCGATCCGATGAGTATTGAGGCTCGCGGCGGGTATCGTTATTTTCTGACCTTCACAAATGATTTGAGCAGATATGGGTATATCTACTTGATGAAACATAAGTCTGAAACATTTGAAAAGTTCAAAGAGTTTCAGAGTGAAGTGGAAAATCATCGTGACAAGAAAATAAAGTTTCTACGATCTGATCGCGGAGACGAATATTTGAGTTACGAGTTTGGTCTTCAATTAAAACAATGTGGAATAGTTTCACAAAATCGTGCCACCTGGAACACCACAACATAATGGTGTGTCCGAACGTCATAACCGTACTTTATTGGATATAGTGCAATCTATGATGTCTCGTACCAATTTACCACTATCGTTTTGGGGTTATGCATTAGAGACAGCTGCATTCACGTTAATAGGGCGCCATCTAATCCGTTGAGACGACACCGTATGAACTATGGTTTAGCAGGAAACCTAAGCTGTCGTTTCTTAAAGTTTGGGTTACGATGCTTATGTGAAAAAGTTTCAACCTGATAAGCTCGAACCCAAATCGGAGAATTGTGTCTTCATAGGATACCCAAAGGAGACAGTTGGGTACACCTTCTATCACAGATCCGAAGGCAAGACATTCGTTGCTAAGAATGGATCCTTTCTAGAGAAGGAGTTTCTCTCGAAAGAAGTGAGTGGGAGGAAAGTAGAACTTGATGAGGTAACTGTACCTGCTCCCTTATTGGAAAGTAGTTCATCACAGAAATCTGTTCCTGTGACTCCTACACCAATTAGTCAGGAAGCTAATGATGATGATTATGTAACTTCTGATCAAGTTACTACCGAACCTCGTAGGTCAACCAGAGTGAGATCCGCACAAGATTGGTACGGTAATCCTATACTGAAAGTCATGTTACTAGACCATGATAAACCTACGAACTATGAGGAAGCGATGATGAGCCCAGATTCCGCGAAATGGCTAGAGGCCATGAAATCCAAGATATGATCCATGTATGAGAACAAAGTATGGACTTTGATTGACTTGCCCGATGATTGGTGAGCCATTGAGATTAAATGGATCTACAAGAGGAAGACGGATGCTGATAGTAGTGTTACTATCTACAAAGCTAGAATTGTCGCAAAAGGTTTTCGACAAGTTCAAGGTGTTGACTACGATGAGAGTTTCTCACTCGTATCTATGCTTAAGTCTGTCCGAATCATGTAGGCAATTGCCGCATTTTATGAAATCTGGCAAATGGATAAACAAAACTGCATTCCTTAATGGATTTATTAAAGAAGAGTTGTATATGATGCAACCAGAAGGTTTTGTCGATCCTAAAGGTGCTAACAAAATGTGCAAGCTCCAGCGATCCATCTATGGACTGGTGCAAGCATCTCGGAGTTGGAATATACGCTTTGATGAGTTGATCAAAGCATATAGTTTTATACAGACTTGCGGTGAAGCCTGTATTTACAAGAAAGTGAGTGGGAGCACTACAACATTTCTGATAAATATATGTGAATGACATATTGTTGATCGAAAATAATGTAGAATTTTCTAGAAAGCATAAAGGAGTTTCTGAAAGGAGTTTTTTCAAAGAAAGACCTCGGTGAAGCTGCTTACATATTGAGCATCAAGATCTGTAGAGATAAATCAAGACGCTTGATATGTTTTTTCAATGAGTACATACCTTGACAAGATTTTGAAATAGTTCAAAATAACAGTCAAAGAAAGAGTTCTTGCCTGTGTTACAAGGTGTGAAATTGAGTAAGACTCAAAGCCCGACCACGGCAGAAGATAGAAAGAGAATGAAAGTCATTCCCTATGCCTCAGCCGTAGGTTCTATAAAGTATGCCATGTTGTGTACCAGATCTATTGTATACCCTACCACTGAGTTTGGCAAGGGAGTACAATAGTGATCTAGGAGTAGATCACTGGACAACGGTCAAAATTATCCTTAGTGGAATAAGGATATGTTTCTCGATTATGGAAGTGACAAAAAGGTTCATCGTAAAGGGTTACATCGATGCAAGTTTTGACACTGATCCAGATGACTCTAAGTCTCAATCTGGATACATAATGAAAGTGGGAGCTATTAGCTAGAGTAGCTCCGTGCAGAGCATTGTAGACATAGAAATTTGCAAAATACTTACGGATCTGAATGTGACAGACCCGTTGACTAAAATTATCTCACAAGCAAAACATGATCACACCTTAGTACTCTTTGGGTGTTAATCACATAGCGATGTGAACTAGATTACTGACTCTAGTAAACCTTTGGGTGTTGGTCACATATCGATGTGAAATATGGGTGTTAACCACATAAAGATGTGAACTATTGATGTTAAATCACATGTCGATGTGAACTAGATTATTGACTCTAGTGCAAATGGGAGACTGAAGGAAATATGCCCTAGAGGCAATAATAAAGTTATTATTTATTTCCTTATATCATGATAAATGTTTATTATTCATGCTAGAATTGTATTAACCGGAAACATAATACTTGTGTGAATACATAGACAAACAGAGTGTCACTAGTATGCCTCTACCTGACTAGCTCGTTGATCAAAGATGGTTATGTTTCCTAGCCATTGACATGAGTTGTCATTTGATTAACGGGATCACATCATTAGGAGAATGATGTGATTGACTTGACCCATTCCGTTAGCTTAGCACTCGATCGTTTAGTATTCTTCTATTGCTTTCTTCATGACTTATACATGTTCCTATGACTATGAGATTATGCAACTCTCGTTTACCAGAGGAACACTTTGTGTGCTACCAAACGTCACAACGTAACTGGGTGATTATAAAGGTGCTCTACAGGTGTCTCCAAAGGTATTTGTTGGTTGGCGTATTTCGAGATTAGGAATTGTCACTCCGATTGTCGGAGAGGTATCTCTGGGCCCACTCGATAATGCACATCACTATAAGCCTTGCAAGCATTGCAACTAATGAGTTAGTTGCGGGATGATGTATTACGGAACGAGTAAAGAGACTTGCCGGTAACGAGATTGAACTAGGTATTGAGATACCGACGATCGAATCTCGGGCAAGTAACATACGGATGACAAAGGGAACAACGTATGTTGTTATGCGGTCTGACCGATGAAGATCTTCGTAGAATATGTAGGAGCCAATATGGGCATCCAATTCCCGCTATTGGTTATTGACCAGAGAGGTGTCTCGGTCATGTCTACATAGTTCTCGAACCCGTAGGGTCCGCACGCTTAACGTTCGTTGACGATATAGTACTATGAGTTATGTATGTTGGTGACCGAATGTTGTTCGGAGTTTTGGATGAGATCACAGATATGACGAGGAACTCCGGAATGGTCCGGAAGTAAAGATTGATATGTGGATAGTAGTGTTTGATCTCCGGAAAGGTTCCGGAATCCATCAGAAGGGGTTCCGGATGTTTCCCAAAATGTTTGGGCACGAGAACACTTTATCTGGGCCAAAGGGGAGAGCTCACGAGGTTTTTGGAAAGCGCAAAAGGAAGTTTTGCGGAGTCCAGGGGCCAGACGCCAGGGTCCCTGGCGTCTGGCCCTGGAGTCCGATAAGGACTCTTGCCTTTCGGGTGAAACCGACTTTGTGGAGGCTTTTACTCCAAGTTTTGACCCTAAGGCTCAACATATAAATAGAGGGGTAGGGCTAGCACCCAAGACACATCAAGAAACACCAAGCCGTGTGCCGGCAACCCCGTCCCCTCTAGTTTATCCTCCGTCATAGTTTTCGTAGTGCTTAGGCGAAGCCCTGCGGAGATTGTTCTTCACCAACACCGTCACCACGTCGTCGTGCTCATGGAACTCATCTACTACTTCGCCCCTCTTGCTGGATCGAGAAAGGCGAGGACGTCATCGAGTTGAACGTGTGCAGAACTCGGAGGTGCCATGCGTTCGGTACTTGGATCGGTCAGATCATGAAGACGTACGACTACATCAACCGCGTTGATAAAACGCTTCCGCTAATTACGGTCTACGAGGGTACGTAGACAACACTCTCCCCTCTCGTTGCTATGCATCACCATGATCTTGCGAGGGAACTCCGAACAAACTTCGGTCACCAAAACACATAACTCATAATACAAATCGTCATCGAACGTTAAGCGTGCAGACCCTACGGGTTCGAGAACTATGTAGACATGACCGAGACACATCTCCGGTCAATAACCAATAGCGGAACCTGGATACTCATATTGGTTCCTACATATTCTACGAAGATCATTATCGGTAAAACCGCAATAACAACATACGTTATTCCCTTTGTCATCGGTATGTTACTTGCCCGAGATTCAATCGTCGGTATCATCATACCTAGTTCAATCTCGTTACCGGCAAGTCTCTTTACTCGTTCTGTAATGCATCATCCCGTAACTAACTCATTAGTCACATTGCTTGCAAGGATTATAGTGATGTGCATTACCGAGAGGGCCCATAGATACCTCTGCGATACTCGGAGTGACAAATCCTAATCTTGATCTATGACAACCCAACAAAACACCTTCGGAGACACCTGTAGAGCATCTTTATAATCACCCAGTTACGTTGTGACATTTGATAGCACACAAGGTGTTCATCCGGTATTCGGGAGTGGCATAATCTCATAGTCAGAGGAATATGTATAAGTCATGAAGAAAGCAATAGCAATAAAACTTAACGATCATTATGCTAAGCTAACGGATGGGTCTTGTCCATCACATCATTCTCTAATGATGTGATCCCGTTCATCAAATGACAACTCATGTCTATGGTCAGGAAACATAACCATCTTTGATTAACGAGCTAGTCAAGTAGAGGCATACTAGGGACACTCTGTTTTGTCTATGTATTCACACATGTACTAAGTTTCCGGTTAATACAATTCTAGCATGAATAATAAACATTTATCATGATACAAGGAAATATAAATAACAACTTTATTATTGCCTCTAGGGCATATTTCCTTCAGTCTCCCACTTGCACTAGAGTCAATAATCTAGATTACATAGTAATGATTCTAACACCCATGGAGTCTTGGTGCTGATCATGTTTTGCTCGTGGAAGAGGCTTAGTCAACGGGTCTGCAATATTCAGATCCGTATGTATTTTGCAAATCTCTATGTCTCCCTCCTTGACTTGATCGCGGATGGAATTGAAGCGTCTCTTGATGTGTTTAGTTCTCTTGTGAAATCTGGATTCCTTCGCCAAGGCAATTGCTCCAGTATTGTCACAAAAGATTTTCATTGGACCCGATGCACTAGGTATTACACCTAGATCGGATATGAACTCCTTCATTTGCTGCTTCCGAAGCAGCTATGTACTCCGCTTCACACGTAGATCCCGCCACGACGCTCTGCTTGGAACTGCACCAACTGACAGCTCCACCATTCAATATAAATATATATCCGGTTTGTGACTTAGAGTCATCCGGATCAGTGTCAAAGCTTGCATCGACGTAACCATTTACAACAATCTCTTTGTCACCTCCATAAACGAGAAACATATCCTTAGTCCTTTTCAGGTATTTCAGGATGTTCTTGACCGATGTCCAGTGATCCACTCCTGGATTACTTTGGTACCTCCCTGCTAAACTTATAGCAAGGCACACATCAGGTCTGGTACACAACATTGCATGATAGAACCTATGGCTGAGGCATAGGGAATGACTTTCATTTTCTCTCTATCTTCTGCAGTGGTCGGGCATTGAGTCTGACTCAACTTCACACCTTGTAACACAGGAAAGAACCCTTTCTTCGACTGATCCATTTTGAACTTCTTCAAAACTTTATCAAGGTATGTGCTTTGTGAAAGTCCAATTAAGCGTCTTGATCTATCTCTATAGATCTTGATGCCCAATATATAAGCAGCTTAACCGAGGTCTTTCATTGAAAAATTCTTATGCTATCCAGAAATTCTGAATTATTTCCAATCAACAATATGTCATCCACATATAATATTAGAAATGCTACAGAGCTCCCACTCACTTTCTTGTAAATACAAGCTTCTCCAAAAGTCTGTATAAAACCATATGCTTTGATCACACTATCAAAGCGTATATTCCAACTCAGAGATGCTTGCACTAGTCCATAAATGGATCGCTGGAGCTTGCACACTTTGTTAGCACCTTTAGGATCGACAAAACCTTCTGCTTGCATCATATACAACTCTTCTTTAAGGAATCCATTAAGGAATGCAATTTTGACATCCTTTTGCCAAATTTCATAATCGTAAAATGCGTCAATTGCTAACATGATTCGGACAGACTTAAGCATCGCCACGGGTGAGAAGGTCTCATCGTAGTCAACCCCTTGAACTTGTCGAAAACCTTTCACAACAAGTCGAGCTTTATAGACAGTAACATTACCGTTAGCGTCAGTCTTCTTCTTGAAGATCCTTTTATTCTCTATGGCTTGTCGATCATTGGGCAAGTCAACCAAAGTCCACACTTTGTTCTCATACATGGATCCCATCTCAGATTTCATGGCCTCAAGCCATTTCGCAGAATCTGGGCTCATCATCGCTTCCTCATAGTTCGTAGGTTCGTGCTACCTCTTGAGCACTGCGTTGGTTTTCCCTTGAAGAGGAAAGGGTGATGCAGCAAAGTAGCATAAGTATCTCCCTCTGTTTTTGAGAACCAATGTATTAATCCAGTAGGAGGCTACGCGCGTGTCCCTCGTACCTACACAAAACAAATAACTCCTCGCAACCAACGCGATAAGGGGTTGTCAATCCCTTCACGGTCACTTACGAGAGTGAGATCTGATAGATATGATAGGATAATATTTTTGGTATTTTTGTGATAGAGATGCAAAGTAAAAATAAAAGCAAAGTAAAAAGCAAAGGAAATAACTAAGTGTTGGAAGATTAATATGATGAAGATAGACCCGGGGGCCATAGGTTTCACTAGTGGCTTCTCTCAAGAGCATAAGTATTTTACGGTGGGTGAACGAATTACTGTTGAGCAATTGACAGAATTGAGCATAGTTATGAGAATATCTAGGTATGATCATGTATATAGGCATCACGTCCGAGACAAGTAGACCGACTCCTGCCTGCATCTACTACTATTACTCCACTCATCGACCGCTATCCAGCATGCATCTAGAGTATTAAGTTCATGAAAACAGAGTAACGCCTTAAGCAAGATGACATGATGTAGAGGGATAAATTCATGCAATATGATAAAAAACCCATCTTGTTATCCTCGATGGCAACAATACAATACGTGCCTTGCTGCCCCTACTGTCACTGGGAAAGGACACCGCAAGATTGAACCCAAAGCTAAGCACTTCTCCCATTGCAAGAAAGATCAATCTAGTAGGCCAAACCAAACTGATAATTCGAAGAGACTTGCAAAGATAACCAATCATACATAAAAGAATTCAGAGAAGATTCAAATATTGTTCATAGATAATCTTGATCATAAACCCACAATTCATCGGTCTCAACAAACACACCGCAAAAAGAAGATTACATCGAATAGATCTCCACGAGAGAGGGGGAGAACATTGTATTGAGATCCAAAAAGAGAGAAGAAGCCATCTAGCTACTAACTATGGACCCGAAGGTCTGAGGTAAACTACTCACACTTCATCGGAGAGGCTATGGTGATGATGTAGAAGCCCTCCGTGATGGATGCCCCCTCCGGCGGAGCTCCGGAACAGGCCCCAAGATGGGATCTCGTGGGTACAGAAGGTTGCGGCGGTGGAATTAGGTTTTTGGCTCCGTATCTGATCGTTTGGGGGTACGTAGGTATATATAGGAGGAAGGAGTACGTCGGTGGAGCAACAGGGGGCCCACGAGGGTGGAGGGCGCGCCCTGGGGGGGTGGGCGCGCCCCCTACCTCGTGGCGTAGGATCATAATCTTCCTAAAAATCACGTTCCCGAAGGTTTCATTCCGTTTGGACTCCGTTTGATATTCCTTTTCTGCGAAACTCTAAAATAGGCAAAAAAAAGCAATTCTGGGCTGGGCCTCCGGTTAATAGGTTAGTCCCAAAAATAATATAAAAGTGAATAATAAAGCCCAATAATGTCCAAAACAGTAGATAATATAGCATGGAGCAATCAAAAATTATAGATACGTTGGAGACGTATCAGGCATCCCCAAGCTTAATTCCTGCTCGTCCTCGAGTAGGTAAATGATAAAAACAGAATTTTTGATGCGGAGTGCTACTTGGCATAATTTCAATGTAATTCTTCTTAATTGTGGTATGAATATTCAGATCCGAAAGATTCAAGACAAAAGTTTAGTATTGACATAAAAATAATAATACTTCAAGCATACTAACAAAGCAATCATGTCTTCTCAAAATAACATGGCCAAAGAAAGTTATCCCTACAAAATCATATAGTCTGGCTATGCTCTATCTTCACCACACAAAGTATTTAAATCATGCACAACCCCGATGACAAGCCAAGCAATTGTTTCATACTTTTGACATTCTCAAACTTTTTCAATCTTCACGCAATACATGAGCGTGAGCCATGGATATAGCACTATATGTGGAATAGAATGGTGGTTGTGGAGAAGACAAAAAGGGAGAAGATAGTCTCACATCAACTAGGCGTATCAACGGGCTATGGAGATGCCCATCAATAGATATCAATGTGAGTTAGTAGGGATTGCCATGTAACGGATGCACTAGAGCTATAAGTATATGAAAGCTCAACAAAAGAAACTAAGTGGGTGTGCATCCAACTCGCTTGCTCACGAAGACCTAGGGCATTTTGAGGAAGCCCATCATTGGAATATACAAGCCAAGTTCTATAATGAAAAATTCCCACTAGTATATGAAAGTGACAAAATGAGAGACTCTCTATCATGAAGATCATGGTGCTACTTTGAAGCACAAGTGTGGTAAAAGGATAGTAACATTGTCCCTTCTCTCTTTTTCTCTCTATTTTTTTATTTGGGCCTTTTTCTTTTTTTATGGCCTCTTTTTTTTTTCGTCCGGAGTCTCATCCCGACTTGTGGGGGAATCATAGTCTCCATC
Organism: Triticum aestivum; assembly: GCF_018294505.1. Taxonomy (NCBI): domain Eukaryota; kingdom Viridiplantae; phylum Streptophyta; class Magnoliopsida; order Poales; family Poaceae; genus Triticum; species Triticum aestivum. Next base: position 475,005,833 of record NC_057805.1, on the reverse strand, counting down.
ATCCTTTTCCTCACTTGGGACAATGCTCTAAAAATGAAGATCATCACACTTTTATTTTCTTACAACTCAACAATTACAACTCGATACTTAGAACAAAATATGACTCTATATGAATGCCTCCGGCGGTGTACCGGGATATGCAATGAATCAAGAGTGACATGTATGAAAGAATTATGAACGGTGGCTTTGCCACAAATACAATGTCAACTACATGATCATGCTAAGCAATATGACAATGATCGAGCGTGTCATAATAAACGGAACGGTGGAAAGTTGCATGGCAATATATCTCGGAATGGCTATGGAAATGCCATGATAGGTAGGTATGGTGGCTGTTTTGAGGAAGGTATATGGTGGGTGTATGATACCGGCGAAAAGTGCGCGGTATTAGAGAGGCTAGCAATGGTGGAAGGAAGAAAGTGCGTATAATCCATGGACTCAACATTAGTCATAAAGAACTCATATACTTATTGCAAAAATCTACAAGTTATCAAAGCAAAGTATTACGCGCATGCTCCTAGGGGGATAGATTGGTACGAAAAGACCATCGCTCGTCCCCGACCGCCACTCATAAGGAAGACAATCAATAAATAAATCGTGCTCCGACTTCATCACATAACGGTTCACCATACGTGCATGCTACGGGAATCACAAACTTTAACACAAGTATTTCTCAAATTCACAACTACTCAACTAGCATGACTCTAATATCACCATCTTTATATCTCAAAACAATTATCAAGCATCAAACTTCTCTTAGTATTCAACACACTCATAAGAAAGTTTTACAAATCTCGAATACCAAGCATATTAGGATTATTTAAGCAAATTACCATGCTATTTAAGACTCTCAAAATAATCTAAGTGAAGCATGAGAGATCAATAGTTTCTATAAAACAAATCCACCACCGTGCTCTAAAAGATATAAGTGAAGCACTAGAGCAAAACTATATAACTCAAAAGATATAAGCGAAGCACATAGAGTATTCTAACAAATTCCAAATCATGTATGGCTCTCTCAAAAGGTGTGTACAGCAAGGATGATTGTGGTAAACTAAAAAGCAAAGACTCAAATCATACAAGACGCTCCAAGCAAAACACATATCATGTGGTGAATAAAAATATAGCTCCAAGTAAAGTTACCGATGGAAGTAGACGAAAGAGGGGATGCCTTCCGGGGCATCCCCAAGCTTTGGCTTTATGGTGTCCTTAGATTATCTTGGGGGTGCCATGGGCATCCCCAAGCTTAGGCTCTTGCCACTCCTTGTTCCATAATCCATCAAAATCTTTCACCCAAAACTTGAAAACTTCACAACACAAAACTTAACAGAAATCTCGTGAGCTCCGTTAGCGAAAGAAAACAAAAGACCACTTCAAGGTACTGTAATGAACTCATTCTTTATTTATATTGGTGTTAAACCTACTGTATTCCAACTTCTCTATGGTTTATAAACTATTTTACTAGCCATAGATTCATCAAAATAAGCAAACAACACACGAAAAACAGAATCTGTCAAAAACAGAACAGTCTGTAGTAATCTGTAACTAACGCAAACTTCTGGAACTCCAAAAAATCAGCCAAAATAGGAAGACCTAGACAATTTGTTTATTGATCAGCAGCAATTGGAATCACTATTTTATCACGTTCTGGTGATTTTTAACAATTATTTTCGTGAACAGAAAGTTTCTGGAAATTTCTGCAAGATCAAATAACTATCATCCAAGAAGATCCTATAGGTTTAACTTGGCACAAACACTAATTAAAACATAAAAACACATCTAACCAGAGGCTAGAACAAATATTTATTCCTAAACAGAAGCAAAAAGCAAAAAAAACTAAAAATAAAATTGGGTTGCCTCCCAACAAGCGCTATCGTTTAACGCCCCTAGCTAGGCATAAAAGCAAGGATAGATCTAGGTATTGCCATCTTTGGTAGGAAATCCATAAGTGGCTCTCATAATAGATTCATATGGTAATTTTATTTTCTTCCTAGGGAAGTGTTCCATGCCTTTCTTTAATGGAAATTGGAATCTAATATTCCCTTCCTTCATATCAATAATTGCACCAATCGTTCTAAGGAAAGGTCTACCAAGAATAATAGGACATGAAGGATTGCAATCTATATCAAGAACGATAAAATCTACGGGCACATAATTCCTATTTGCAATAATAAGAACATCATTAATTCTCCCCATAGGTTTCTTAATAGTGGAATCCACAAGGTGCAAGTTTAGAGAGCAATCATCAAAATCACGGAAATCTAGCAAATCGCACAAAGTTTTGGGAATAGTGGAAACACTAGCACCCAAATCACATAAAGCATGGAACTCATGATCCTTAATCTTAATTTTAATAGTAGGTTCCCACTCATCATAAAGTTTTCTAGGAATAGAAACTTCCAACTCAAGTTTTTCTTCATAAGATTGCATCAAGGCATCAACGATATGTTGGCATGGAACTCATGATCCTTAATCTTAATTTTAATATTAGGTTCCCACTCATCATAAAGTTTTCTAGGAATAGAAACTTCCAACTCAAGTTTTTCTTCATAAGATTGCATCAAGGCATCAACGATATGTTGGGTAAAAGCTTTATTTTGACTATAAGCATGAGGAGAATTTAGCACGGATTGCAACAAGGAAATACAATCTATCAAAGAGCAATTTTCATAATTAAATTCCTTGAAATCCAAAATAGTGGGTTTAGCAACATCTAGGGTTTTGATTTCTTCAATCCCACTTCATCAAATTTAGCATCAAGATCTAAAAACTCCGAATTCTTGGAACGCCTTCTAGGTAAAGGTGGATCATATTCAGTCCCATCATTATCAAGATTCATATTGAAAAACAAAGATTTAATAGGGGACACATCAATAACTTTTAGATCTTCATCTTTATTTTCATAGAAATTTGAAGAACACGCTTTCATAAAGCAATCTTTCTTAGGACGCATCCTAGCGGTTCTTTCTTTGCACTCATCAATGGAAATTCTCATGGCTTTGAGAGACTCATTGATATCATGCTTAGGAGGAATAGATCTAAGCTTTAAAGAATCAACATCAAGAGAAATTCTATCAACGTTCCTAGCCAATTCATCAACTTTAAGCAATTTCTCTTCAAGCAAAGCATTGAAATTCTTTTGCGAATTCATAAACTCTTTAACACTAGTCTCAAATTCAGAGGGCATCTTATTTCCATAAGAGTTGTTGTAGGAATTTCCATAATTATTAGAGGAATTACTAGGATAAGGCCTAGGATTAAAGTTTCCTCTATACGCGTTGTTACCAAAATTATTCCTACCAACAAAATTCACATCCATAGATTCATTATTATTCTCAATCAAAGTAGACAAAGGCATATCATTAGGATCAGAAGAAACACTCTTACTAGCAAATAATTTCATAAGTTCATCCATCTTTCCACTCAAAACATTAATTTCTTCTATCGCATGCACTTTTTTATTAGTAGATCTTTCAGTGTGCCATTGAGAATAATTAACCATAATATTATCTAGGAGTTTAGTAGCTTCTCCTAAAGTGATTTCCATAAAAGTGCCTCCCGCGGCCGAATCTAAAAGATTTCTAGAAGCAAAATTCAATCCGGCATAAAATTTTTGTATAATCATCCACAAATTCAAACCATGAGTAGGGCAATTACGTATCATTAATTTCATCCTCTCCCAAGCTTGTGCAACATGTTCATGATCAAGTTGCTTAAAATTCATAATATCGTTTCTAAGAGAGATGATCTTAGCGGGAGGAAAATACTTAGAGATAAAAGCATCTTTGCACTTCTTCCAAGAATCAATACTATGTTTAGGCAAAGACGAAAACCAAGCTTTAGCACGATCTCTAAGTGAAAAAGGAAATAGCTTCAACTTAACAATATCATTATCAACATCTTTCTTCTTTTGCATATCACACAAATCAACGAAGCTATTTAGATGAGTAGCGGCATCTTCACTAGGAAGGCCGGCGAATTGATCTTTCATGACAAGATTCAACAAAGCAGCATTGATTTCACAAGATTCAGTATTGGTAAGAGGAGCAATCGGAGTGCTAAGGAAATCATTATTGTTGGTATTGGTAAAGTCACACAATTTGGTATTATCTTGAGCCATCGTGACAAACAAGCAATCCAACACATGAGCAAACAAAAAGCAAGCGAAAAAGAGGCAGACGGAAAAGAGAGGGCGAATAAAACGGCAAGGGTGAAGTGGGGGAGAGGAAAACGAGAGGCAAATGGCAAATAATGTAATGCGGGAGATAAGGGATTGTGATGGGTACTTGGTATGTTGACTTTTGCGTAGACTCCCCGGCAACGGCGCCAGAAATCCTTCTTGCTACCTCTTGAGCACTGCGTTGGTTTTCCCTTGAAGAGGAAAGGGTGATGCAGCAAAGTAGCGTAAGTATTTCCCTCAGTTTTTGAGAACCAAGGTATCAATCCAGTAGGAGGCTACGCGCGAGGCCCTCGTACCTACACAAAACAAATAACTCCTTGCAACCAACGCAATAAGGGGTTGTCAATCCCTTCACGGTCACTTACGAGAGTGAGATCTGATAGATATGATAGGATAATATTTTTGGTATTTTTGTGATAAGATGCAAAGTAAAATAAAAGCAAAGTAAAAAGCAAAGGAAATAACTAAGTGTTGGAAGATTAATATGATGAAGATAGACCCGGGGGCCATAGGTTTCACTAGTGGCTTCTCTCAAGAGCATAAGTATTTTACGGTGGGTGAACGAATTACTGTTGAGCAATTGACAGAATTGAGCATAGTTATGAGAATATCTAGGTATGATCATGTATATAGGCATCACGTCCGAGACAAGTAGACCGACTCCTGCCTGCATCTACTACTATTACTCCACTCATCGACCGCTATCCAGCATGCATCTAGAGTATTAAGTTCATGAAAACAGAGTAACGCCTTAAGCAAGATGACATGATGTAGAGGGATAAATTCATGCAATATGATAAAAACCCCATCTTGTTATCCTCGATGGCAACAATACAATACGTGCCTTGCTGCCCCTACTGTCACTGGGAAAGGACACCGCAAGATTGAACCCAAAGCTAAGCACTTCTCCCATTGCAAGAAAGATCAATCTAGTAGGCCAAACCAAACTGATAATTCGAAGAGACTTGCAAAGATTACCAATCATACATAAAAGAATTCAGAAGATTCAAATATTGTTCATAAATAATCTTGATCATAAACCCACAATTCATCGATCTCAACAAACACACCGCAAAAAGAAGATTACATCGAATAGATCTCCACGAGAGAGGGGGAGAACATTGTATTGAGATCCAAAAAGAGAGAAGAAGCCATCTAGCTACTAACTATGGACCCAAAGGTCAGAGGTAAACTACTCACACTTCATCGGAGAGGCTATGGTGATGATGTAGAAGCCCTCCGTGATGGATGCCCCCTCCGGCGGAGCTCCGGAACAGGCCCCAAGATGGGATCTCGTGGGTACAGAAGGTTGCGGCGGTGGAATTAGGTTTTTGGCTCCGTATCCGATCGTTTGGGGGTACGTAGGTATATATAGGAGGAAGGAGTACGTCGGTGGAGCAACAGGGGGCCCACGATGGTGGAGGGCGCGCCTTGGGGGGTGGGCGCGCCCCTACCTCGTGGCTTCCTCCTTTGTTTCTTGACGTAGGGTCCAAGTCTCCTGGATCATAATCTTCCTAAAAATCACGTTCCCGAAGGTTTCATTCCATTTGGACTCCATTTGATATTCCTTTTCTGCGAAACTCTGAAATAGGCAAAAAACAGCAATTCTGGGCTGGGCCTCCGGTTAATAGGTTAGTCCCGAAAATAATATAAAAGTTAATAATAAAGCCCAATAATGTCCAAAATAGTAGATAATATAGCATGGAGCAATCAAAAATTATAGATACGTTGGAGACGTATCAGTTTGTCATGGTCTAGTAACATGACTTCCAGAATAGGATTACCGTACCACTCTGGTGCGGACCGTACTCTGGTTGACCTACGAGGTTCGGTAGTAACTTGATCTGAAGTTTCATGATCATCATCATTAGCTTCCTCACTAATTGGTATGGGAATCACTGGAACTGATATAGTTGATGAACTACTTTCCAATTCGGGAGAAGGTACAATTACCTCATCAAGTTCTACTTTCCTCCCACTCACTTCTTTCGAGAGAAACTCCTTCTCTAGAAAGGATCCATTCTTAGCAACGAATATCTTGCCTTCGGATCTGTGATAGAAGGTGTACCCAACAGTTTCCTTTGGGTATCCTATGAAGACACATTTCTCCGATTTGGGTTCGAGCTTATCAGGTTGAAGCTTCTTCACATAAGCATCGCAACCCTAAACTTTAAGAAACGACAGCTTAGGTTTCTTGCCAAACCACAGTTCATATGGTGTCGTCTCAACGGATTTAGATGGTGCCCTATTTAACATGAATGCAGCCGTCTCTAAAGCATAACCCGGTAAATCGGTAAGAGACATCATAGATCGCACCATATCCAATAAAGTACGGTTACGACGTTCAGACACACCATTACGCTGTGGTGTTACAGGTAGCGTGAGTTGCGAAACTATTCCACATTGTTTCAAATGAAGACCAAACTCGTGACTCAAATATTCACCTCCACGATCAGATCGTAGAAACTTTATTTTTCTTGTTATGATGATTTTCTACTTCACTCTGAAATTCTTTGAACTTTTCAAATGTTTCAGACTTATGTTTCATTAATTAGATATACCCATATCTGCTCAAATCATCTGTGAAGGTCAGAAAATAACGATACCCGCCGCGAGCTTCAACACTCATCGGACCGCATACATCAGTATGTATTATTTCCAATAAGTTAGTGGCTCGCTCCATTGTTCCGGAGAACGAAGTTTTAGTCATCTTTCCCATGAGGCATGGTTCGCAAGCATCAAGCAATTCATAATCAAGTGATTCCAAAAGCCCATCAGCATGGAGTTTCTTCACACGCTTTACAGCAATATGACCTAAACGACAGTGCCACAAATAAGTTGCACTATCATTATTAACTTTGCATCTTTTGGCTTCAATATTATGAATATGTGTATCACTACGATCGAGATTCAACAAAAATAGACCACTCATCAAGGGTGCATGACCATAAAAGATATTACTCATATAAATAGAACAACCATTATTCTCTGATTTAAATGAATAACCATCTCGCATCAAACAAGATCCAGATATAATGTTCATGCTCAACACTGGCACCAAATAACAATTATTCAGGTCTAAAACTAATCCCGAAGGTAGATGTAGAGGTAGCGTGCCGACGTCGATCACATCGACCTTGGAACCATTTTCGACGCGCATCGTCACCTTGTCCTTCGCCAATCTTCGTTTAATCCGTAGCCCCTATTTCAAGTTGCAAATATGAGCAACAGAACCAGTATCAAATACCCAGGCGCTACTACGAGCATTAGTAAGGTACACATCAATAACATGTATATCAAATATACCTTTCACTTTGCCATCCTTCTTATCCGCCAAATACTTGGGGCAGTTCCGCTTCCAGTGACCAGTCCCTTTGCAGTAGAAGCACTCAGTTTCAGGCTTAGGTCCAGACTTGGGTTTCTTCCCGGGAGTAGCAACTTGCTTGCTATTCTTCTTGAAGTTCCCCTTCTTCCCTTTGCCCTTTTTCTTGAAACTAGTGGTCTTGTTAACCATCAACACTTGATGTTCCTTCTTGATTTCTACCTCCGCAGCCTTTAGCATTGCGAAGAGCTCGGGAATTGTCTTTTCCATCTCTTGCACGTTATAGTTCATCACGAAGCCTTTATAGCTTGGTGGCAGTGATTGAAGAACTCTGTCAATGACACTGTCATCAGGAAGATTAACTCCCAGCTGAGTCAAGTGGTTATGGTACCCAGACATTTTGAGTATATGTTCACTGACAGAACTGTTCTCCTCCATCTTGCAGCTATAGAACTTGTTGGAGACTTCATATCTCTCAACTCGGGCATTTGCTTGAAATATTAACTTCAACTCCTGGAACATCTCATATGCTCCATGACGTTCAAAACGTCTTTGAAGTCCCGATTCTAAGCCGTAAAGCATGGCACACTGAACTATCGAGTAGTCATCATCTTTAGTCTGCCAGACGTTCATAACGTCCGGAGTTGCTCCTGTAACGGGCCTTGCACCTAGCGGTGTGATGGCTACTACACAACCTTCTTCTTGTAGACGTTGTTGGGCCTCCAAGTGCAGAGGTTTGTAGGACAGTAGCAAATTTCCCTCAAGTGGATGACCTAAGGTTTATCAATCCGTGAGAGGCGTAGGATGAAGATGGTCTCTCTGAAACAACCCTGCAACCAAATAACAAAGAGTATCTTGTGTCCCCAACACACCCAATACAATGGTAAATTGTATAGGTGCACTAGTTCGGCGAAGAGATGGTGATACAAGTGCAATATGCATGGTAGATATAGGTTTTTGTAATCTGAAAATATAAAAACAGCAAGGTAACTAATAATAAAAGTGAGCAGAAACGGTATTGCAATGTGTTGAAACAAGGCCTAGGGTTCATACCTTCACTAGTGCAAGTTCTCTCAACAATAATAACATAATTGGATCATATAACTATCCCTCAATATGCAACAAAGAGTCACTCCAAACTCACTAATAGCGGAGAACAAACGAAGAGATTGTTGTAGGGTACGAAACCACCTCAAAGTTATTCTTTCTGATCGATCTATTCAAGAGCCCGTAGTAAAATAACACGAAGCTATTCTTTCCGTTCGATCTATCATAGAGTTCGCACTAGAATAACACCTTAAGACACAAATCAACAAAACCCTAATGTCACCTAGATACTCCAATGTCACCTCGAGTATCCGTGGGTATGATTATATGATATGCATCACACAATCTCAAATTCATCTATTCAACCAACACAAAGAACTTCAAAGAGTGCCCCAAAGTTTCTACCGGAGAGTCAAGACGAAAATGTGTGCCAACCCCTATGCATAGATTCCCAAGGTCACGGAACCCGCAAGTTGATCACCAAAACATACATCAAGTGAATCAATAGAATACCCCATTGTCACCACGGTTATCCCACGCAAGACATACATCAAGTGTTCTCAAATCCTTAAAGACTCAATCCGATAAGATAACTTCAAAGGGAAAACTCAATCCATTATAAGAGAGTAGAGGGGGAGAAACATCATAAGATCCAACTATAATAGCAAAGCTCGCGATACATCAAGATCGTGCCGAATCAAGAACACGAGAGAGAGATGAAACACATAGCTATTGGTACATACCCTCAGCCCCGAGGGTGAACTACTCCCTCCTCGTCATGGAGAGCTCCGGGATGATGAAGATGGCCACCGGTGAGGGATCCCCCCTCCGGCAGGGTGCCAAAATAGGGTCCCGATTGGTTTTTGGTGGCTACAGAGGCTTGCAGCGGCGGAACTCCCAATCTAGGTTTCTTTCTGGAAGTTTGGGTATATATAAGAGGTATTGGCATCAGGAACAAGTCAGGGGGGTCCCCGAGGCGGCCATGAGGCAGGGGGGCGCGCCCAGGGGGTAGGGCGCGCCCCCACCCTCGTGGTGGCCTTGGGACTCCCCTGGTCCATCTCCAATGCTCCGTGGGCTTCTTCTGGTCCAAAAATAAGCTCCATGAAATTTCAGGTCAATTGGACTCCGTTTGGTTTTCCTTTTCTGCGATACTCAAAAACAAGGAAAAAACAGAAACTGGCAGTGGGCTCTAGGTTAATTGGTTAGTCCCAAAAATCATATAAAATAGCATATAAATGCATATAAAACACCCTAGATGGATAATATAATAGCATGGGACAATGAAAATTATAGATATGTTGGAGACGTATCACGGTGCTTCCAGGACGTAATTCTTCTGTGCAGCAATGAGGATAATCCTCAAGTTACGGACCCAGTCCGTGTAATTGCTACCATCATCTTTCAACTTAGCTTTCTCTAGGAACGCATTAAAATTCAAGGGAACGGTAGCACAGGCCATTGACCTACAACAACATAGATATGCAAAAACTATCAGGACTAAGTTCATGATAAATTAAAGTTCAATTAATCATATTACTTAAGAACTCCCACTTAGATAGACATCCCTCTAGTCATCTAAATGATCACGTGATCCATATCAACTAAACCATGTCCGATCATCACGTGAGATGGAGTAGTTTTCAATGGTGAACATCTCTATGTTGATCATATCTACTATATGATTCACGTTCGACCTTTCGGTCTCAGTGTTCCGAGGCCATATCTGCATATGCTAGGCTCGTCAAGTTTAACCCGAGTATTCTGCATGTGCAAAGCTAGCTTGCACTCAGGGAGAACACTTGTACCTTGAAATTTAGTGAGGGATCATCTTATAATGCTAGCGCCGTACTAAGCAAAAGATGCATAAAAGATAAACATAACATGCAATCAAAATATGTGACATGATATGGCCATCATCATCTTGTGCCTTTGATCTCCATCTCCAAAGCACCGTCATGATCTCCATCGTCATCGGCTTTACACCTTGATCTCCATCGTAGCGTCGTTGTCGTCTCGCCAACTAGTGCTTCTACAACTATCGCTACCGCATAGTGATAAAGTAAAGCAATTACATGGCGATTGCATTTCATACAATAAAGCAACAACCATAAGGCTCGTGTCAGTTGCCGATAACTTATATCATGATCATCTCATACAATAACTTATATCACATCATGTCTTGACCATATCACATCACAACATGCCCTGCAAAAACAAGTTAGACGTCCTCTACTTTTTTGTTGCAAGTTTTACGTGGCTGCTACGGGCTTCTAGCAAGAACCGTTCTTACCTACGCATCAAAACCACAACGATTTTTTGTCAAGTGTGCTGTGTTAACCTTCAACAAGGACCGGTCGTAGTCAAATTCGATTCAACTAAAGTTGGAGAAACAGACACCCGCCAGCCACCTGTGTGCAAAAGCATGTCGGTAGAACCGGTCTCATGAACGTGGTCATGTAATGTTGGTCCGGGCCGCTTCATCCAACAATACTGCCAAATCAAAATAAGACGTTGGTGGTAAGCAGTATGACTATTATCGCCCACAACTCTTTATGTTCTACTCGTGCATATCATCTACGCATAGACCTGGCTCTGATGCCATTGTTGGGGAACGTAGCATGCAATTTAAAAAAAATTCCTACGATCATGCACGATCTATCTAGGAGATGCATAGCAACGAGAGGGGGAGAGTGTGTCCACGTACCCTTGTAGACCGAAAGTGGAAGCGTTAGGTTAATGCGGTTGATGTAGTCGAACGTCTTCACGATCCAACCGATCTAGTACCGAATGTACGGCACCTCCGAGTTCAGCACACGTTCAGCTCGATGACGTCCCTCGAATTTTTGATCCAGTAGAGGGTCGAGGGAGAGTTCCATCAACACGATGGCGTGGTGACGGTGACGGTGATGTGATCCACGCAGGGCTTCGTCTAAGCACTACGACGCTATGACCGGAGGAGTAAACTGTGGAGGGGGGCACCGCACACGGCTAAGAGAACAACTGATCTGCTATGGGGTGCCCCCTTGCCCCCGTATATAAAGGAGGGGAGGAGGAGGCGGTCGGCCAGGAGGGGCGCGCCATGGGGGGGAGTCCTACTAGGACTCCACTCCTAGTAGGATTCGCCCCCCTTTTTCTTTCTTACCGGAGGGGAAAAGGAAGGAGAGGGAGAGGGAGAGGGAAAGGGGGGCGCCGCCCCCTCCCCTAGTCCAATTCGGACTGCCATGGGGGGGGGGAGGGGGCGGCCACCCCTTGCGGCCCTTCTCTCTCTCCACTAAGGCCCATGTAGGCCCAATACTTCCCCGGGGGGTTCCGGTAACCCCTCGGTACTCCGGTAAAATACCCGAACCACTCGAAACCATTCTGATGTCCGAATACTACCTTCCAATATATGAATCTTTACCTCTCGACCATTTCGAGACTCCTCGTCATGTCCGTGATCTCATCCGGGACTCCGAACAAACTTCGGTCACCAAAACACATAACTCATAATACAAATCGTCATCGAATGTTAAGCGTGCGGACCCTACGGGTTCGAGGACTATGTAGACATGACCAAGACACGTCTCCGGTCAATAACCAATAGCGGAACCTGGATGCTCATATTGGTTCCTACATATTCTACGAAGATCATTATCGGTCAAACCGCAATAACAACATACGTTATTCCCTTTGTGATCGGTATGTTACTTGCCCGAGATTCGATGGTCGGTATCATCATACCTAGTTCAATCTCGTTACCGGCAAGTCTCTTTACTAACTCATTAGTCACATTGCTTGCAAGGATTATAGTGATGTGCATTACCGAGGCCCATAGATACCTCTCCGATACTCGGAGTGACAAATCCTAATCTTGATCTATGCCAACCCAACAAAACACCTTCGGAGACACCTATAGAGCATCTTTATAATCACCCAGTTACGTTGTGACGTTTGATAGCACACAAGGTGTTCATCTGGTATTCGGGAGTTGCATAATCTCATAGTCAGAGGAATATGTATAAGTCATGAAGAAAGCAATAGCAATAAAACTTAACGATCATTATGCTAAGCTAACGGATGGGTCTTGTCCATCACATCATTCTCTAATGATGTGATCCCGTTCATCAAATGACAACTCATGTCTATGGTCAGGAAACATAACCATCTTTGATTAACGAGCTAGTCAAGTAGAGGCATACTAGGGACACTCTGTTTTGTCTATGTATTCACACATGTACTAAGTTTCCGGTTAATACAATTCTAGCATGAATAATAAACATTTATCATGATACAAGGAAATATAAATAACAACTTTATTATTTCCTCTAGGGCATATTTCCTTCAATACATCAACGTCCTACAAAACAAAACATTATGCTCTAGTATTCTGCTCACCTGTTCTTGAAAGTTCAAGGTAATAAAGTTGGACATTTCAGTGCTCGAGGTACCAAATTTAAATGGATAGATAATCCACATGCTTCAGTTACCAAAAGCACATTATGTATTCAAGAATGAATGTGCCCTTATTTATGATTGGGATACTTGACAAATATGCATTTAGTCCATAAGTGGACCGCTGGAGAGCCACTATCAGCTTTGTTGTGTATGCAAGGCAATACAATTACATGCTCACTTCTAAGGAGTCTAATAGGCCCGTAATCATGGTTTAGTTGGACATTGTTTTGGTGGGGTGTGTGGATAATAAGAATTCACGTCTTGTTACATCCTCGCTCTCACGCAATCCTCGAAAAGCGCCTAAAAGGAACCATGGCATCATTAGGGATGCAAACAAATTTGTGGCATGTTAAGAAGCTACCAGGCAGGTTGTATGTCGAAGAAATTTTATCCCCAACATCAAAGTGGAGACAACATATGTAAACCACATACTACGGTCATGAACACACGAAACCTATGTGTCGGTGTCAAAACCGGCGGATCTCGGGTAGGGGGTCCCGAACTGTGCGTCTAAGGCGGATGATAACAGGAGGCGGGGGACACAATGTTTACCCAGGTTCGGGCCCTCTCAATGGAGGTAATACCCTACTTCCTGCTTGATTGATCTTGATGATATGAGTATTACAAGAGTTGATCTACCATGAGATCGTAGAGGCTAAACCCTAGAAGCTAGCCTATGGTATGATTGTTGTTGTCCTACGGACTAAACCCTCCGGTTTATATAGACACCGGAGGGGGCTAGGGTTACACAGAGTCGGTTACAAGGGAGGAGATCTACATATCCGTATTGCCAAGCTTGCCTTCCACGCCAAGGAAAGTCCCATCCGGACACGGGACGAAGTCTTCAATCTTGTATCTTCATAGTCCAACAGTCCGGCCAAAGGATATAGTCCGACTGTCCGAGGATCCCCTAATCCAGGACTCCCTCACTATGCGAGCAACAACAAGTTACTATTGTTGCCAAAATCATTAACATTATCTGTCATGTAATAAAAGATGAGTTCATGATCAAGCATATGATGTTTATTTTACGAAGTTCTGCGGTTTCGTTTATTAAAGGCATACTATCCATCCTCTTATATGTTGACTCATGGGTCTAGAATGCCTTTTGATCCTGGAAATGGGGACCGTTGTATAAACCAACTACCATAAAATATTGTGCTTTCCATTGCGAGATAGAATGATGTACTATAAGTACCGAGGCTTAGTGGCATCTCATTAGTCATTCAAACACTTTAATTTGGTGTATTATTTCTATCGAGGGTGTGTTTACGATGTTTGCTATCCTTATGACGGGAAGATGTTATTGGAATTGATCTGTGTGTGTAACAAACCGAGAAATAATAGGCAAAGGCAACCCCCTACCCAATGACCGTGCTTTGATCGGAGGACCCATAACAACGTCTGGTTTAGGCCCCTAGCGCCTTAGCACTACTATATACAAGGAGGAGATCACACATTTTTGGGTGTGTGACGTATGGGCTAACCCCCCAAACTCCTAACAATCGACATGGCAAAATAAGTACTGAAGGGTCGAATGCCACCGCTGGCCACTCCGAAGTTTGTGTCGGCGGTGTCCTTCACATCTACATCAGCGTGCTGCACATCCGCAACACCACCATGAGGTTTCTACACATCCATTTGGGTTGTACATGCGGTGGTAAAGTCCTTAAGTGCATGGGTTCAAGTTCTAATCACAGGCGTTCTACCACAACTATATGATCTTTATAGTTAATCTCGTAAGCACTTGCTCTATACATAAATAGTTGATCCACACTAATTATGTGTCTCCCAACATGCATACATGCCAACTTATTTTTTAGTTGCATGCCCTATACCACCATCTACCAATTTTTCGTAACCATGAAACTCATCCACATCAATAAGTCATTCATGTTTGACACATCATTAAAGTGTCATCTCATCGTAGTTACCACTCACACTTTATCTAGGTCATCAGTGTACCATTTCAGCATGTGTTCCATTATCGTCTAGTGTCAACAATTAGGAGTCCCAAACTTCCGCACGAGAATCACATCATCGTTGCAGATGCTCGTGTGACTAGGTCCATCTCTCCTCACGCATCATGCGCCGCCTTTTGGACCCACTCTAGTCACCACCATTGTCCTCGCCATTGCCGTCAATATTGGTGGCAATGGTAGAATGGAGCATCATGGCCACCCTATCCTCGTGCTGTGCGACCCATCGTATGCATCCGCAAAAGCCAAGACCCAACAAACACGTTAGGATCAGTGCAAATCCTCCATAACCCTACGACCCCCTTGAGATTGGTTGTACCGATGACGAACTCATTGTGAATGCAATGAATCTCCTCTATACACTTTCATTTGTCGTCCACGACCCCGATGATCAGGCACCGCGCCTTCTCGCTCACTAGTATCACCCTTTATTGGTGAATAGGTTGCAGAACTTCAGCGACCGTGGTAGGGTATGGCTAGGGGCAACACTAGCTTATACTCCCTCCGTTTCGAAATATAAGTCTTTTTAGACATTTCAAATAGACTACAACATACGGATGTATGTAGACATATTTAAAGTATAGGTTCATTCATTTTGCCCCGTATGTAGTCACTTGTTGGAATCTCTAAAAAGACTTATATAGTGAAACAGAGGGAGTATTTGGGATCCCTCCATCAACTTTGACGATGAGTCGTTTGTTTGAGGTTATCGAGTGCTCAACTTTGGGATTCGAGAGGGACTTATATGGCGCCGCCCGCTCTCGGTGTCTGAGTGGAAGTCCGCCCCATTGTTTTTAGAGTAGAAGTCGTCCTTGCCGAACTACCCCTTTGCCGCTCTCACGACTGCCCACGTAACTAGGGTTTCTCCGCCTCTCGTCGGCGCCATCGCCGGTCTGCCTCGTCTCTGGTGGTCTTAGGGTCATGGAGGTGTGATGGATCTTGACTCTTGTATGACGACTTCCCAACTGTTTACTAGAAGTTGTATTGTGGGTCCTTAGCACGACGACTTCCCAACTGTTTACTACAAATTCTGCCCGGCTCCGGTGAGGGAGGGCAATGATGACGACACACCTTTGGCTCGCTTTAGTGTTTGTAGTCATCATTAAATGGTTTACATACTTCGATGTGATTTTTATTATTTTAGGTGTTTCTTGTATGGGAAACACTATCGCTCAACCGACGGATGATTGTGCGCTCGTCGACCTTCTCCATGACCGTCAGATTTGATTTGGATCAAACCACTTAGAAACAATCTGTACTTAGTACAGTTTTTGCAACTTGCACATTGTTTCAATTGGCTTGACCGAAACAAATGGCTAGTTGCAGACCGCGCACTCACGACCAGCAGCCGAGTGCTCCAGCCTGTAGGACGTCACCGCTGACCACCGCCGCCCGTAGGTCGTCGTCGCCAGGACGTCGTTGCCAAGCGCCACTGCCTGTAGGTGAGGGCGTCGTCGTGAGTGCATCCATGCCGAATCTCTGTCGCCAAACGCCTCCCGTCGACCAGATCAACGGATCCGGCGAGATCCGCCACGCCGGCATGGAGCGCCATCAACCTCACCATTGTCCTAGCACCACCAGCGCTAGCAGCAGCCACATCATAACGCCGTACGTCCACGTCCACTCCAAGTTACGGAAAATTAGACACGGCGGGGAGATTTTTTTCAATTTTTGCAACAACGGTCTTGTTGCAGAAAATTAGAGAATAAGAGAGTTTGCAACAGGGGACTTGTTGCAAAAAATTAGAAAAGATGAGATTTCACAATTAATGTCATGTTGCAGGAAATTAGAGAAGAGGAGGTTTCGCAACAAAAGTTTTGTTGCAGAAAATTAAAGAAGAGAAAGTGACTGCTGGCGTCGTGGAACAGCGATTGAAAGTTTTTCGAACAACAGGTCTGGCCTCGCTGTTCCGTCCGTTTTTTTAGTATTGGGCGGAACTCACTGGAGTTTGAAGGCCCGAAAGGAAGCTAGACAGGGCCACACGGGCCCAACGAGCTGACGCCGCCCAACTGTCTTTAGGTGAGGGAGAGCGGCCCAACTAAGCAGGGAAAGAGTGTTAGAGTGGAGAGAGAGCGGCCCAACAAAGGCGGAGGCGGGAAAAGGCAAGCCACCACTGAAAGCCGGGAGCGGGAGATAGGGGGAGCCATGGAAATCGACGGCGATGGCGGCGGCGGCGAACCGGAGGACAGGGGGAGAGTCGAGCTGGTGGACCTCCTGGAAGCCATCAGAACCTCGGAGGTGCGTCGTCTCTCTCTGCCCAACGCGTCTCTTTCGTCGACCTCGCGGTTGCCGCGCCGTCCATTTCCACGCCCCCTCTAGGGTTTTTACTCTGGTTCGAGGTGCCGCGGCCGCGCTCAGATTTGGTATGCGTGCGAGCGAGTACGGGATTCGGCTGGATTGCTAATTGGAGTCTCGGAAGCGGCTTCTTCGGTGGGATTCGGTAACCGTGATGCT